>NW_027185810.1:3644724-3655623 GCF_028583685.1 Petaurus breviceps papuanus
AGTTTGAGCAACTTAGCATATTCTTTAATATGGTTGTTAATGGCTTGCAGTTCTAACCTTTCACTCCTCACCTATTTGGGAATGACTTTTTCTCTCCTTCCATGCTATAGTGCATCAGAACCTTTTCAGCCAATCAGAACACATTCAGGTGGCATCACTACATTGTAAGTTCTAACACAACATTCTGGGAAATATATTCCATAAAGTTTCTCCAAATTAGTGAGGTTCCCTTAACCCCAAACATTGTGAGAAATGCAGACTATAGTTCTGTCCCTTATACTTAAGTAACCCTGGGATGCCATGGCTATGTAATTCAGTAATAATTAATAATAACAATAGCTACTAGCATTTATATGACACTTTAAGGTTTGCAAAGTACTTCACAAATATTAATTCATTTTATCCTCACAGCAACCTTTGAGAGGTAGGTGCTATTATATCCAGTTTACATATGAGGAAACTGAGGCAGACAGAGTTTAAGTGACTTGTCTAGGTCACACAGCTAAGCATTTAAGGCTGGATTTGAACTAAGGTCTTCCTGACTCCAACTCCCACACTCTATCCACTGTACCACCTATTACAAGGACATATGATTTTATTAGTAAGCTTCTACTTAAACCCTAAAAATAGGTAGGCAAGCTTAAAAAAATGAATATGCTAGCAATCTTTTCTAAGAAACAAAAAAGGTATGGTCATTTTATTTTAACAACTAGTAAAAACAAGGGAACTGGAAAAACATCCTCATCTTGCATATATATGGTGACCACAACAGATATATCAATAATTTTGATGATGCCCTCCACAAAATACAAAAATAGACAAAACATAAAAAAATAAGTCCTTTAGTATACTAAGAAATAAATAAACACAGTATAGGGGAATGAAACTTGACAGAAAGTTCCCCCTCCCCCAACCCTGAAAATATTTTTGTATGAATATCAAGAACAAGTGTGATTTAGTTATAATCATCAGATGCAAAAAAAAAAAATCATCTAGGTGGCAGTATCACACATTGCAAAAAGCAATCAACTGAGTGTCCCAATTCCCCTGACACTGTTGGTAAATGAGGCCAAAACAATATCTTGTAAAGCATTCATATTAACACTAGAGAAACTAAAAGAGAATCCATATGCTACCTGTATTACCCCTACCATAAGAATATGGTTAGCATTTCAATGAGTACTTACTACTGACTTGATTTCTATTAGATACTTCCATTTTAGACTAGTACATTCCTTGATATGATTTACCTATTAATTCACTAAAGGGTAGGTTTAGATTGAATTAAGTGCTCCACTGCCATCATCAGCAACTTTCATTATACTTCTCATTTATTAACCCTCTCACCTCCTCCATTTCATTGAAACTTGATTCTCCCCTGAGGATACCATGTCTACTGCAAGCCTCATATTGTGGACCAGGAATGTTACTCCTGTCATACCACAGTCCTTAGTGTCAAGGTATTAATAGTTTTCTAGAGAACATTACACCACTTAAATGGTCTTAGAGTAGTTATTAGTGTAGCCAATGTGGGCTCTGAGTATCTCGATTCCAAATACTCCTCTCATTGATAAATCAATTCCCCAGAGCATGGCAAGCTATACCTCTCCTTCAGGGTCCTCAGGATAAACCAGAAGGTTGAAACGTGATTCTCTAATGCAATTGGCTTGAACAAAGAAGAAGAAAAATAAAAATTCTTGTAACTATTAGCCAGCAAAACCAAGTTTTATTAGTGTGGACTCAGCCCTCAAGATGAATGAATACTAAGATTTAACCAATCTGGAGATCTGGCATCCCTTTCTCTCTTCCCAAACCCTCCCACCCCCTTTCCTCACCTGCCCTTGCTGATTTTGTGTTTTGGCAAGTTAGCGTTAAATTTCCTAGCTCCCTGGCTCTTGTTCTTTATTAGGCAATTCAGAGAATGCCTTCATTTCACTTGTCCATATTGCCCTGCTTCCTTGCCCCACTGGTGACAGAGCAGTCTCCTATTAGTAGCACATCAGCTCTTTGCCTAAAAACTCTAAGTCTGAGTCCTGAGTAGCCTGGAGTATGTGACTTGCCACATATCTCTGAGCCACTAACCATGTGCTGGCTGTGGAATTGTTGGAGCAAAGGGGGCCACATACTTTATGCTATTCCCCTTTGTCATCTGTTTACCCCTATAACTGTTATGCCTGGGCAGCATCATCACTCTTCAGGAACAATTCCTTCCTCTTTTGTACTTCAGTAACAAATAAACATAGCCAAATAAAATGAAACCACATTGTGTCCAGATATTTTTACCTTTATCTACACCTTGAGTGTATCACCTCTCTGTAAGGAGGTGGATTACATGTTTCATCTTAGGTCCTCTGGAGACATAGTTGGTCAGTCTACTGATCAGAGTCTTTCAAAGTTGTTTGCATTTATAATATTGTCTTTGCATAATTTGTTCTTTCAGTACTACTCACTTCACACTTCAGTATATATTACCCAGAATTTTCTGAAATCATCTGTTTTGTCATTTCTTGCAGTATAATAATATTCTATTACCTTCATATACCACAGTTTGTTCAATCATTCCCAAACTGATAGGCATCTCCTTAGATTCCTTCCCTTCTCTTCCATTCCCTTTTCCCTTCCCTTTTCCTTTCTCTTCCCTTCTCTTTCCTTTCTTCCCTTTTATTTTTCTTTGTCTTCTCTAATCTCTCCTTTAGAACCAGGAAGTTTGCTTTGCTCATAGCCATTCCTTTTTTTTTTTTTTACCATAATTTTCAGGTAGTTCAATGATTCTTAAAGTATCTCTTCTTTATTTCTCTTAGCCCAACCCTAACCCTGCTTGTTTCCCTGTTGAGTTTGATATATTACTAAACCTAATTGTGTGTTTGTTCAGTCATTCTTTTTTCCATTTCAGATAAGAATGAAGTTCATCTGATATTTGCTTTTCCTACTTCTTTCTCCTTATTTGTATGCTCTTTTTGTCATGTTGAGATTATGAGAAATAGCAAATTACATTCACATGCTTTCTCCTTTCTACATCAGGATGGGGAACCTGTGGCCTCCAGGCTACATGTGGCCCTCTGGGTCCTCAAGTATGGCCCTTTGACTGAATCCAAACTTCACAGAACAAATCCCCTTAATAAAGGGATTTGTTCTGTGAAACTTGAACTCAGTCAAAAGGTCCCACTCGAGGACCCAGAAGGCCATATGTGGCCTTGATGCCATAGGCTCCCCTCCCTTGGTGTATTCCTTTTGCTCACTCTAGTTTTTCCCCTGTTAAAATCCTTGGAACAAAAACAGTCCATCTCTAGGTCCTCTGTTTTTTTGTATTTAACTCCCTTATCACCCTTTGAATTATTAGAGTTATATAGGGAATCTTGTTTCTTCTCCCTCATTAGAATGTTAGCATCACATCACTATGAAGCCCTTCCAATTACTCAAGTAAATTTACCTTTCTAGCAGTTTTTTTTGGCTGTTGTATTTTTATTTCAAAGTTCTTTTTTGATCTTTTTGATCTTTTCTCAATTTTTATTTTTTTAATTTTTTTGATCTCTTTTGATTTTGATCTTTTCTTCAGGAACATATGAAAGTCCATTAAGTGTCCATTTTCCCCCTGTAGAATTATACTCAGGTTTGCAGGGTAAGTTATTCTTTGTCATAAGCCTATATCTCTTTTACCTTTTTGGATATTACACTACGTCATAAGCCTATATCTCTTTTACCTTTTTGGATATTACACTACAAGATCTTCTAGTAACTACTAGTCACTACTAGTAGAAGTTGCCAGATCTTGTGTGATCCTGGTCATGGTTCCTTGGTACATGAACTCCTTCTTTCTGAGTGTTTATGATATTTTTTCTTTGATGTTGCAACACAGGATTTTGGCTTTGATATCCCTGAGACTTTCCTTTTTATTTTTTCTTTCAAGTAGAGGTTTTTTTTTGGAGTAGGTAGGGGGAGCTGGGAAGCTTGCCTCCTGTTCTGCCACCTTTTGGCTGGAAGTGCCACTCACCATAAAACAATTTTTACAATCATACTCCCTTCTCAATTCCCAGGGCCATCTCCCTTGGAAAGGCCTTTATCATACCATTTACCCAGGCAAGTGTAATGGCCTGTTAATAGAACTTTCCATTCCTGCTATATTCCCCTTCCTACCTATTTTTCTTATTTTTGCCAGAATTATCTTTTTTATGATATAGAGGTAGTCAGGCCACTTTGTCCAGAAATCCTTATTGGTTCTTGAGCTCAAACTCCTCTGCTTGACATTCAAGATCCCCCACATTATAGCACCATCCTATATTTCTAGTCTTATTTTTTTTTTATTACTCAATGTACTTTAAACAAACTGGATTTTCCTTTGCCCCTTTCCCCCAAACACACAGTTCATTTTTCCATCAGACTAGTCCCCATTCCTGTCTATCTTGCTTGTTGACTTCTTGTTGCTTTGTTCAGTCACTTCAGTAATTTCTGGCACTTCATGACTCCATTTGGAGTTTTCTAATTTATCACTTCCTTCTCCAGCTCATTTTACAGATAAAAAACTGAGGCAAACAAAGTTAAGTGACTTGCCCAGGGTCATGTAGCTAGGAATTGTCTGAGGCCATCTTTGAACTCAGGTCTTACAGACTCCAGGCCAGGCCCTCTATTCACTGTACTACCTAGACTTCCTACTCATCATTTGAAAACCATCTTAAGTTCTTTATCCTCAGAGAAGCTTTTCCGTCTCCTGCCAACAACTTTCATCTTCAGATCTAATAATGTGTTTTGCTTAGCATCTAGCTTCAGTACTTATAATTATTATTAGGTATTATACTTATCTGTAATTATTTCTTATCCCCTTGCTAGACTATAAGCTCCATGAGGTGATTCATACAAAGCACAAAGTCAAGTTAGTAAATGTTTATTGAATGAATTTAACGATGAAGAAATTGAGACTGGGGGGAGGGGACAATGTTAAATGACTTGCTTAATGTTATATTCTTAGCAAATGAAAGAGCTAGGATTTGAACTCAGATTCTATGCTCTTTCTACCACACTATGCTGTAGCTCTTGGGGTTTCTCTAGGAAGTCAAGGAGACTTTTAACAATCCTGTCAGAATCAAGATTAGTAACCAGCAAGTTTGCCAGCTCCAGCACAGCTCAGGGACCATTATAAAGCCTGAAGTCGCATCTTTGTATATGACACCCTGGCTTTGGTGTATCATTTTTTCGAGTGCTTGGCCACAGCCATTTGAAATAAATTAACTCTATAGAATGTGATTAGCAACCTACCCATACTTACTCAGCACTTTGTGTATCAAGCTTTTCCTCTTGTCAAGACCAAAATTATCTCATACCCTCAGGCATTCTTTCAGACCACCTATTAGAATCCAATCACAAATGGGGGGGGGGTAATGGTAGAGAATAGGTAGAGGATAATTTACTTATGTACAAAATAAAGGGATCTCTAAGGCTGTTTCTGACCCTAGGAGTCTACCTTGAGCTATGTGTCTTCCCTCCCTTCTCTCTTTTACTTCTCCTCTTTCCCTCTCCCTTCTTTTCTCCCTTCCCCTCTCCCCCATTTTCTCTCCTCTCCTCCCCTTTTCTTTCCTTCCACTCCTTCCGCTGCAGCTCAGGAGTGACATCATCAATTCCACCTCTGCTTCCAAGGCAAAGAGTTGCATCCAAACAGAGAGCCAAGGATTAATCTTCTTGCCGCTAAAAGGGAGGTGGACTGACCAAATCTCACCTCCATATTTCAGATCCTTAATTGAACTACCAGGCTTTGGTATTGTAGGTCCCAGCTATGGTACACTTGGTGGTTTCTGAAAACTTCACGGATTTCGTTAGAATTCAGAGAGGGTGAGTACCCCAGAAATCCCATGATCTCTTGTGATACTTAAAATAATAAATCAGCACCCAATTTGGTCCAGACCAGTGATCCTTAAAATCAAGCCCCTGTGGGGCCAAGTGAATTTCTTCTTCTTCTCTCATTTTTTTCAAAGGGGTTGGTGGTGGGAAGGGGAGAAAAGAGGTCTTTGTTAACTAAAAAATAGAGGCAGGGATTGTGCTATGTGGAATGTTACATGCATTTTCATATGAGATCACTGTTTGTTAGTTTTACTTATTTTACTTTGTTACAATAGTTCTTTCATGGAGTGGATGTAATCTGTTAATGTTTGTAATGTAAAACTGAAATAATAAAACTTTTAAAATATTGCTCTCAAGCCTTTCTCCTTTTACAAAAGTAATTTTTTTTTTTGCTGGCACTGCTGTCTTCACGATAAATACAATGGAAGTGAATAAAAGTAAAAGTATAATCATAGATATCACTAAGATGTAGAGGAAAAGTATGCACCATATATTCAGCAATGGAGAAAATATCAAGCATTTATTAAGCACCTACTATGTACCAAATACTGTATCAAGTACTTTACAAATATCTCATTTGATCCTGGCAGCTCTGGAAAGTAGGTGCTACTAGGGTCATGATGTTCCTGGACTTGCTATTCATTAGTAGTGTGTGGGCTAAGTCATATAACCTATCACAGGCTCAACTCACTTATGTACAAAATAAAGGGATCTCTAAGGCTGTTTCTGGCCCTAGGAGTCTACCTTGAGCTATGTGTCTTCCCTCCCTTCTCTCTTTTACTTCTCCTTCTCTTCCCATTTCCCTTCTTTTCTCCTTTCCCCTCTCCTTTCTGTTCTTCTCTCCCCCATTTTCTCTCCTCTCCTCCCGTTTTCTTTCCTTTCCTCTCCTCCCTGTTTCTCTTTTCTTCTAGGCCATGTTATTCCATGCTCTATCATGCTGTGGTATGCTATGCCATGCCATCCTATGCTGTTTGATGCCTTCATAATTCAGTCATTCCAACTGGCCAACGCTTGCACAGGAAATCACAGGCCCTATTCTACAAAGCTTCTGTTGCTGCTCAGATCTCCTAGTCCCCCTAGTGCATCTGATTCCACCATCAGCTGTGCTGTGTAGCATTGGAGACTGTGGTTTAGGACAAAGACAATGTTTAAAAAATGAAATTACTGGGGAGGAGTCAAGATGGCAGAGTAGAAAGAGGACTTCCACTTGGCTCCCGCTCCCACTTCCTCCAATTCATGTAAAAAATGACTCACTCCAGAACCCACAAAATGACAGGGAGAAGCTAGCCTGGCAGGTCAGCAGGAAGGGGCCAGCACAGCTTTCTGGGAGCTTAGCCCAGCGCTGCGTGAGCTGGAGGTTTTAGCCTCAGGGTGGTCACAACCAGCCACCCAGCTAAAGGGACTTCAGATCACCAGCAGCTGTAGTAGTTTCCAGAATTATCAACCCATAGATGCTAAGGACAAAGTGCAGTGTGGATTTTGTGAGCCAGGAGTATGGGAATGTGGTCCGGACTTTACCCCCTGGAGGGAGAAACAGCTGAGGCGCAGTGGCTCTGCAGCTGCCCACCTCCTGGCTGCTTCAGAACTTCTGATCTGTATACTGTAAGGGGACAAAGCATCTAGTCTGAGGGGTAATTGCTCTTGCTTTAACCTACTTGGATCTGGATTGCTGTCTAGGGTAGAGGTCCTAGGGTGCATGACCAGTTTGTCAGAGCGTGTGGAGGCTTCAGAGAGGGCACCAAACTAATAGCTCCAGCAGCTTCAAAAACCCTAGCAATTAGGACAAAGCTCCCCTTTCTGGTAGCAGAGTTCTACTGTGACAAAAAGTTCAAAAGTCAATTAATTGAGTGGCAACATGAGCAAGCAAAGGAAGCAAAGCAAGAAGAGCAATCTGACATTAGACTCCTATTTGGGGGACAAAAAGGATCAAAGCATGGAACAGGAGGAAGACAATGAAGTCAGAACTCCTGCACCAAAAGCTTCCATCAAAAGAATAATCTGCTTACAGGCCATAGAGGAGCTTAAAAAGGATTTTGAAAACTAAATAAGAGAAGTGGAGGAAAAATTGGGAAGAGAAAGGAGAAAGATGCAAGAAAATTTGAAGCGAGAGTCAACAACCTGACTGAAGAAAGTAACACCTTGAAAATAGACTAACCCAGATGGCAAAAGAGGCTCAAAAAGCTTATGAGGAGAAGAATGCCTTAAAAAGCCGAATTTGCCAGATGGAAAAAGAATCTCAAAAGCTCAACGTGGAGAATCATTGCTTCAGAATTATATTGGAGTAAATGGAAGCTAGTGACTTTATGAGAACAGAGGATCCTGAGTATGTTAGGGCTGCTTCTCTGCTGGGACCCTGGCCAGGTCCTCAAGAAGAGATATGATAACTGCTCAACTCCTGGAACTAGCCATTCCAAGGAAATATCATTCTTGGGGGGTCTTTGGAGGGACTGGCTTTCGTCCCAGGCCTCACACAAGATACGATGCTTGCTAAAAACATCAGGCAGTATGCCTTCTTTGTTCTCAGCACTAGTTAAACTGTAAGATTCACATCCCAAATTGGAATCTCACCTATGGAGGAGATGTCTTGCCTGGGATCCTCCCTCAAGGGACCCTGAGGGTTGTACCAGGATTCCTCAGCTTGTGTGGTCAGATGTTGGTGCTTCCACTAAATGGTGATGCTTGTAAATACATACATATATATCCATTATTAATCATAATTGCTCTTATTCTGCTATCTTTAAGCCTCTTACTCTGTTATCTCTGGTTTCTTTCATTTGCCTATATATACATGTATACATATATTCTGAATAAGTATTCTAAAGAAATTGCCTTGGATCTTTCTTGGAGTGCCAAGTATTCCGTTCACTCAAATCCTGA
Source organism: Petaurus breviceps papuanus (assembly GCF_028583685.1). NCBI lineage: Eukaryota > Metazoa > Chordata > Mammalia > Diprotodontia > Petauridae > Petaurus > Petaurus breviceps. The sequence continues at coordinate 3,653,431 of NW_027185810.1, forward strand.
ACCTCCTTAATCAGACAGGGGATGAGAGGGGGAATGATGGAGCAGAGGGCAGGCTGGGGAGGGAAGCACCCACTTTTGAAAAGAGACAGGATCAAAGTAGAGAATAGAACAAGTGAGGGGTGGGATAGGATGGAGAGAAATATAGTCAGTCTTTCACAATATATCCACTATGGAAATGTTTTGCATAGCTATACATTTCACATAACCTATATTGAATTGTTAATCTTCCCAGTAAGGGTGAATGACAAGGGAGGAAGGGAAAGAATCTGGAATTCAAAATTTTAAAATCAAATGTTTAAAAAAATATACACATATATAATAATAATTATTATTATTTTACAAGTAATTGGGAAATAAGATATACAGGCACTGAGGCATAGGGATGCCCTGCCCTACTGAAAAGTCGGAGGGAGGATGGGGAAAGATATGGGAAAGAGCAGATTGGGGGAGGGGATATTCAGTGGGATCACTGTTTTGGGGTGGTAGGTAGGGGAAAAATGGGGAGAAAATTTGTAACTCAACATCTTGTGGAAATGAATGAAGTAAACTAAAAAATAAAAAAGAGGAAAAAAAATTTGTTTTAATGAAATTACTGGGAAAACTATCGGTGATATTTTTCCATCCACTTTATTTTCAGGTAAAAGAGATATATGATGTGTAGAAAAAGGTGGAAGTTTTACAGTTCCAAGAAGTAATATCCATAGGTTTAGGGTTTGACAAGAGCAAGAGTTCTCAAAATGTGGTCTGAGAACCTCTCAGGTTCCCAAGACCTTTCAGGGAATCCCAAAGGTAAAAACTTTTTATAATCATACTGAGATTATTTGTCTATTAAAATATTCCTCCATTTTCCAATTACATCTCTATGTGAAGCTGGATTTTTTTTTATACTTCAACCAAAACAATATATACAGCAACACAAATGCAGAAGCAGAAAAAAGAATCCATCTGTCTTCTATTAAGCTATACATTAAAGATGTCTAGAAAAATATGTAAAATAATTATTCTCACTTTTGTATTTTGGAAAATATAGTTATTTTAAATAAAATATGTTATTTATGTTAACATATAATAGATTTGTAATTTTTATTTTAAAAATGAATCACTAAAAGATTTTTTAAAAATTTATCAGTTTTAATTTCTATTAATGACAAATATTGACATAACCCACATAAACAAAAACTTTTTGGTGTCTTAAGTAGTGTTTAAAAGTATAAAGGCGTCTTGAAACTGAAAAGTTTGACAACCATTGGACTAAAGGATAAAAGAGGCCCTACTAGAAATATGATCACAATAGGGAAAGCCTGTTAAGATTACAAAAAGGCCTTCCTTGCAAAAAGAAACCCATTAAACAATGTTTTCTTGACCACCAGGTCAATCCAACCCTTTCTTCAATATCTGAACCTTTTAATTACCAGTACATAACTCTCTATTTGGGTACAGATGTTTTGTGTCTGAGTCATAGGCAAGGCAGTCAATCAGAATAAATAAAATACAGAGTAAATAAAAGAAAGATACTAAAATCACTAGTGTGTGACAGAAGGGCTCAACCAAATTATATGGGATTGAGACAAACATTTGTATTTATTATGGCATTACTCAACCCAGAACTCTCAAAATAAAAGCAGCATATAAAATGCTTAATTATAAACATTTTAATATAATCAGTGTCTAGTCTGTGAACATTGTGTTCCAAAATTGCATTTCTAAGTAGTTTATTTGGAATTTGGAACACAATTTCCCTTGGAAATAATGCTATAAATAGTTGTTAGATTTATACAGGAGTGAATTTTTTTTACCTATAAGGTAGTTGAACTATAAGGCTAGTAGTAGTAGTGTGAGTTTTAGATCCTGTGGTATAGTTGGGAGGAGGAAGAGAAGAAGAAAAGGAATTTCTGCCTCCTTTTGTGGGCAAATACTCACCCAGGGGAAAATTTTGAAAGTTTGTTCTTGGCATCCTCACATGTTTCTTTTTATATAGATAGTTCTCACTTTATATAAGTGGACTATTCAAGGGGTGGCTAGGTGAAACAGTGAATAGAGCACTGGCCCTGGAGTCAGGAGGAACTGCATTCAAATCTGGCCTCAGACACTTGACACACTTACTAGCCCTGTGACTTTGGGCAAGTCACTTAACCCCAATTGCCCTCCAAAAAAAAAAAAAGCAAATAAAAATCACATAAGTGGACCATTCTG
>NW_027185810.1:3655723-3683799 GCF_028583685.1 Petaurus breviceps papuanus
AGAGAGAGAGAGAGAGAGAGGGAGAGAGAGAGAGAGAGCCCCAACAGTATTGTAAAGTTAACACAAGTGTTTTAGTTTTGTTTTTTGGAATGCAGATTTCTTTTAGAATTCTTTATGTAAATGAAAATTTACATAAAGTGAGAAGTATCTGAACTCACTTTCCATTTCCTGTTGTCTTTCTTTGTAGGCTTGCAGGCATCTTATACTTTCTTGTAGCCCTATGTAAGTACCCCCTTCCTCAGTGCAGCATCACACTGAAGTCTTACTCCTTAAAGTCTCCATACTAAAATCTTACCTACTACATCTATTCTTAGTCAAAATTCTCATCTCCTCAATGCAGCTGTTTTAGCTAGGTGTTTGAGGAAAGTAATAAATTAAATAAATTTGTATTAATAGGTATTATGACAACTCCTTATTCTTCCTAAAGCTATTTCTTTTCTTAAACAAAGATACTCAACTTAAATTACTCTTTAATTCATAGAACCATGGGCAGAATACATTCAGTTCAACCTCCTCATTTCACAGTTGAAGAAACTGATGCCCAAGGACATTTATTGACTTGTTTAGTAAGGGCACCAATGTAATAAGTGGCAGAGGCGGGATCTCCCTCTCTCTCTCTCTCTCTCTCTCTCTCTCTCTCTCTCTCTCTCTCTCTCTCTCTCTCTCTCTCTCACACACACACACACACACACACACACATACCCCTTTATAAAATATTTGGATACATTAGAATTCTACTCTCATGCTTCATCATGGACTAGAGATAACCCAGTGTTCTTTACAATTATTCTTCTGGAAGACAAACTTTAGCAAATCTTACCTAGCTAAGAATGCTTTAGGTAGGGTCCAGTGTTGAATTGTTTTCTCTTATCTTGTTAAATCTAGAAAAGTCCATCACAGAGTAGTGCCCTACACTGAGGAAACCACAGCTCTTAATCCCAAAGTGTTTACTTTTTGTGTATCCTCAAGTGCATAAAAGAGCACAGAAACAAGAATCAAAGCCCTGGGCTAAATTTTAGGGTTTACCAGAGACTATTCTTTCCACTGATAATCATTAAATATCATATTTTTGACCAAAGTCTGAATTAATTAGATAGACAGCTTTGCCTTACTTTAAAATGTCTCTTTCTGTGTCAGCAACTCCAGAGACGAGATAAGGCTAAAAATGGGATTTCCCCTTATCTTGGGACATACTCCTTGTGGGAGGAGCCAAACAACAGCTTCTTTGTTCTCTGAGTAAACTCAGAGAATATCTCTTCCCCCAGACAGGGCTAGCTTGGGAGCATTCTTTCTTCCAAGAATAAGACTCTGAACTTAAGATACTATCTTGACTAATGGGACCTTTTCTCATCTAAATATTTTTTGGGGGCATGTATTATGTTATGGCATGTTAATGATAAAGAAAACACAGATGTTATAGGTTGACACCTCATCAATTCCTTGTAATTGTAATTTTTTCCCTGAATTGGGATGGCTCTAAAATGTATTTAAGTCTTCTGATCTCTCTGTTCATCAGTTAGAAATTGACTTCTAACTCCTTGTACAAGTTCTCTAGTTTTAAGGGAATAAATGCTGTAACTATATATTACTGTTTGTCTCCTTTAACCAAACTTTTAAAAGGTTGACACCATGTATCAAATAGCACAGGGGTGGAATTTGAACAGCAATCTGTATTTTCAATCTATCTCATAGGTATGTTGTAAATATTAACAAATACTAGCAAATCATTTGTTATTTGTTAAAGAATAATGCTATACAGATGTAAGGTAATATAGTTGTTGTTGTTATTCATTCATTTTAGTCATGCTTAACTTTTTGTGACCTCATTTGGGGATTTCTTGGCATTCTGGAGAGATTTGCCATTACTGTCTCCATCTCATTTTACAGATGAAGCAAATAGGGTTAAGTGACTTGCCCAGGGTCACACAGATAGTGATGTGGATACAAACAGTGCCCTAAGGATTAAGTGTTGCTTTTCCCTAGTTTATTCTCTAAACTGAAGGAGTCCTGAGATCTCTTCCCTTTATCTTGGACCATAAAATTCCTTGTCTCCCCCAATCCTGGGTCATAAAATTTCCTCTCTCTCCCTTATCTTGTGTCTCCTATCCTGTCATCCATCTTCCTCATCTGTCCCTAATCTTCAACCCCCATAAAACCTCTAAAACTACGTCACCATTCTGAAACCTCTATATAAGCAAAATTCCCCCAAATATTGGAGTCTCACTTAGCTTTCTTGCTAAGACACCTGGACTGCTTTTGAGTCAATAAAGCTTGAGTCAATGGCTACAGAGAAGGTCTAAGTGAATTCTTTCACACCTGAACCAGCTCCGCCAACTCTAAACCTCATCAATGGTAGATGTCTGTGGTTGAATTTGAACTTAAGACTTCCTGATCCAGGCCTGGTGCTCTATCCACTGCTTCACCTAGCTTATGGAAGCAAGAAATTTCATTGTGAAATTGTTGAATTACAGTTTAATGTAATATTTGAAAATGATGATTTTATTATCTTATACTATTAGAGAATTGATCTTGTAAAAAACATCTTTCTTAACTGTACTAGGAAAGAAAATAATTTTATAGAGACCTTTATTGTGGTAGTTATATGATAGTTATTGATGATAAGATTTTTAAAATGTATTATTTTCTTATTTTTTTTTTTTTGAAAGCAATCGGAGTTAAGTAACTTGCTCAAGGTTACATGGCCAGTTATTTCTGGGTGTGGTGCTGAGTATTTGAGCCCAGATTTGATCCAGGTCATCCCCACACTGGAGCTGGTGATCTTGCTCGCTGAGCCACCTGGCCGCCCCTAAGCAATTGGGGTTAAGTAACTTGCTCAAGGTTACACGGCCAGGTGTTTCTGGGTGGGTGCTAAGTGTCTGAGTCTGGGATTCGATCCCCAGATCATCCCGACACTGGAGCCAGTGCTCTTACTCACTGTGCTACCTGGCTACCCCTTATTCTTAGTTTTGAATACAGAAAAGCCTTTAAGGTAGCTTTCACTTTTAGCCAACCTGCTGCCCCATCCCAGACTTTTAATATTAGTGTAAGAGTATCATCTGTTGTTGGCTTCAACAAAGGTGAAGGTAGGGGCAAAACCAGAGAAATGTAAATATAAATAAGGAAGCATTCTACAACTCCAAGTGGACCTGAAACTGGAGTAGCTTATTTGAATATGAAAAGTCCAGAAAAATGACTGAATTTACTTCAGGGTACAGACTGCCTTTGTTCTTTTATCCAGGGGTGTGCTGGAGCTGCTCCAACTGGCAGGTGAGAGCATATTGTTAAATTTTCATCTTGAACATTTACATCTGAGAAACTGGCAAAAAGCTAAAATTGAGACTTTATTGACTTTTTGTTAACTGTCTAGACTTTATAAAGTGTTAGTAATGCAGATAAAATTTAAAAGGTTATAAAGTATACCTTCTCCCCCGCCAGATACCATTGTTGATCAGCACACCTTAACTTTATTCCCCTTGATCTTCATGAGAACTGATCTTCATGAGACCCCAATAAAAATCTGGGAAGTGTTACTATCTGATGATCATCAGTAAGAATGAGGTCCCTCACTCAGGAAACCTAGCTGAAACAAGAATGGCTCAACAGGAAGAGCTAGCTGCTCTCATCTCCTGCCTTGAGGTGACAATCCTCAGAGGCAAGGTCCTGAGGAAGTAAAAGAGGTGAACTTTATAACAATCATATAACAACAAACAAGAATTGCTGCCCTGGATGAGAAAGCACAGTAGGGCTGAAAGAACATTGTCATACCTGGCCAAACCAGTGGATGGAAGTGGTAGAGATTGCAGCTGCCAAAGAGTGGGTCCAGGATCAGTCCATCCAGCAAAGGTGTGAAGAAGGTGGTGGTGGAACAATCTTCTCAGTCCTACAGCCTGGCCAGTAGCAGCAGAGTAGATGAATGACCTGCCTGGTCTAGTCTGGCAGCCTGCTGGCTGAGCAACCTGCCTGACTTGGCATTGGCCATGAGCTGAGTCATCTGTCTAGTAAAACCTGGCAATATCCATGCCCAAAGACTGAGCAAACTGCCCAGTCTAGCCCAGCTAACAGCTGAGTCCAGTGAGGAGCTAACTCAGCAGGCAAGCAACCTATTTGACCCAATCCAGCAATGAACCAACCCCACCAAGTAATAAATAAATCCAGCTGAGCCCATTGTCCAGTGGAAAGACAATGCCTTGTGAGAGACCCACCCAGTGTAGTAACCGAGAGACCCATTTATCATCAATGCCCCACACCGCAGTAAAGCTTGTGACACCAAGGTCCCACTGTTCCAGTTGTGAGTTATCTTAGTCATGAATATTCCTTACACTTTTGCCTCACCTCCATTGTTGTTGTTATTCAGTTATTTCAGTCATGTCCAACTCTTTGTATCCCCATTTGGGGTTTTCTTGGCAAAGGCAATGGAGTTGTTTGCCATTTCCTTCTCCAGCTCATTTTATAGCTAGGGAAACTGAAGCAGAAAGGGCTAAGTAACTTGTCCAGGGTCACACAGCTAGTGAGTATCTGAGACCAGATTTGAACTCAGGAAGATGAGTCTTCCTGATCTCAGAACCGGCACTCTATCTACCTTGCCACCTAGCTATCCCACTTCCATTGTAATTTAACATAATTCCCATTCTCACACACACATAGACTCTGTGTATTTGTGGGACGGTTAGTCCCAGGTTTTGAAGATAATGCTTTGAGACAAGAGAGGAGGAATTCAAAAGGTAAGTTCTTAGGGATAACAGTAGTTCACCTCTGGTATATATAGATTATAATTTTGATTCATTATCAAGTAGTTAAAAGGTATCTTAAAAGTGCAGTACAAAGAAAATAACATTCATGTTCTTTAAAAACCTTAAAAAAATTTCATTTGGGAGTTTCTGAGGTTTAATTTATAATATGACATCTTTTGTAATGCTGTTTTTTCCCACTTGATTTATTTTTAATGAGTATATAAGCCCAAGATACTGAGTATGTTGGTAGTAACCGAAGCCACTGAGACACAGAGTAATAAAAATAAAATATGAATTACAGTTATCAAGGGAAAGAAGAAGCATAGGAGCTTATGTATCAAGCACTATTCTAGAAACAACTAAAGCTAATTGAAATTGAGAAAGTGATGTAAAGTAGTTACAGAGTTTGAAACTTTAAAAAAAAAGGAAGCAGGTCATAGTTACATTACTTTCTAGCTACATTGAAACTAGAGAAATTTTCTGGGGAAATTCAGCTATTCTCTGGGGAAATGAGATGTGTCTTAATTACCCAAATATAAAGCTGCATTCTTCTCTGGAGACTAAAGAAAAACATTATCTAAAGTTTATGAGAAGAACAGTCTCTAGAGGAAAAAGTCCCCAGAGTTTGAGGTCAGTGTAATTTGAGGCAGTGTAGAAATGGAACAAGGATGGGTAGTGGATGCCAAGATATCCTAGATTTCTAGAGGTGATCTCAGAGATCACTTTGTCTAATGTTGTTGCTGTTGTTCAGTCATCTTCAACTCTTTATGGCCCTATTTGGGGTTTTCTTGGCAAAGATACTGTGGTAGTTTGCCATTAATATCCTTCAGCTCATTTTATAGGGGAGGAAACTGAGGCAAAGAAGGTTAAGTGACTTGCCTGTGGTCACATAGCTAGGAAGTGAATTTGAATTCAGGAAGACGAATGTCCCTGACTCTAGGCCCAGTGCTCTGTGCACTGAACCACCTAGTTGATTTTATAGATGAGTGTAGCACCAATGCAATATTTATAGCACCCATGATCATGGTAAAGACTGTGACTATAAATATCACATGACAAAATATACCAGATTCTCTATTATACACAAAATATACCAAATTCTCAAGATAGAGAACAGAACTGAAGCATTTATTTAGACACCAAAAAAGTGAATCCCCAAACCAGTAAGTCAATTCCGTCATAGTACCAAAGATATTCAGAAGTCATAATAACTCTGAGAGCCACAGCATTCTTCAGCCTTCCCACAAATCAATACAAGATCAATATTTACTCACAAGCTTATCTGACTCCTTGCCTGAGTGTTCTCTCTCCCCCACCGATCTGGCTAGCTCTCATTCCCAGCTTCCTGTGGGCTCTGCTTCTCTTCAGCAAGCTCCTCCCACCACAGGTTCCATGTGACTACATTCAGCGTATTAGGGGACTAAGGGAATTTCATGCTACATATTTGCATCTCCAACCATGATAGTAGTTTTCATTACTTCTTCTTTCAACTTTCTCATGCAGTCTCTAACAGAGTACCAGGGTCTGTTTCCACTAGGTCACATAGAATCAGCAGGATACATTCTATTGCATCCATCAGTAGCTAAAGCTAACAGATGGTCATATTGTTACCTCCTGCCAAATGAAAGTCTCTAAAAGTTTGCTGGACAAAAAGATTCTGGCAAATACTTTTAAATTTCAAGCAGTCCACTTTATTACTACCCCAGCAGCAACTTCATCACTAATTCTTACCATCCAAGACACTAAGGATTCTCCCATCCTTTGGGTGAATCTGCTCAAAGTATCATGCAAGTTAATTATGAGACTTGCCCAAGTGTTAATGAGTGTACAGAGATGGGATTTCAACTTTGGTTCTCTGGTTCCAGAATTAGTGCTCTGTCCACTGTTTATCAATATTTAGGCAGCTAGGTAACTCAGTGGATAGATTCATCTTCCTGAGTTCAAATCTAGCCTGAGACACTTACTAGCTGTGTGACCCTGGGTAATTCACTTAACCCTGTTTGCCTCAGTGTCCTCATATGTAAAATAACCTGGAGAAGAAAATGGCAAACCATTCCAGTGTCTTTGCTCAGAAAATACCAAATGAGATTACTGAGTCAGACATGACTGAAACAACTAAGCAACAAAATCAGTGTCAAACTATCACATACATACATGAGTGAGAAGATTTAAAATTGATTTACCCACCATTTCCAGCAGTTGTAGGAATTTAATGGGAAATAAAAGGGGAGCAGTGCCACATCTCTCAGTTATTTTGATCTAACTGTACATTTTAAAATAATTTCTACCTTTGCTATTAAAATACAACTTTGTTACCCAGCCTTTGAGAAGCCTTTGATGTATGCTATACATGTCCAGTCATGCAAAATATATTTCATGTTAGTTGCAATAGAGAACACAGACAAAAAAAGAAAGGAAAAAAACAGAAAAAAAGTTAAAAAATATGCTTCAAACTGCATTTAGACTCCATCAGTTATTTCTCTGGAGGTGTATAATATTTTTTCATCATAAGTCTTGGAATTGTCATATTATTGTATGACTAATAATAGCTATTACTCATAGCTGATCATTGTACAGTATTGCTGTTACTATGTACAATGCTCTCCTGGCTCTGCTCATTTCACTTTGCATCAATTCATATAAGTCTTCTGATATTTTTCTGAAACCATCTTGCTCATCATTTCTTATAGCACAATAGTATTCCATCACAATCATTTACCACAACTTGTTCAACTATTTCCCAATTGATGGACATCCATCCAGTTCTTTGCCACCATATTATTTTTGTACATATAGGATCTTTTGCTTTTAAAAAATGCATCAAAATAATAAAGTACATTTTGTTAGAATGTCTTCCCAGAAAGGTAGGTTATTTAAAACTTATCCTGTATATAACTATTTTTTTTCCTACAAGGCTATTATTTAATGATAAACATAGTTTTCTAATACCATAAGCATTTTCCTTAAACAATTATAACACTATTGCCCTTTCTACTCCTGCAGAGCAAGTAAGTTTTATGGGCCCTGGTAATCACATCTACAGAGTCGACAAAAAAGACTTGTGGTTCTCATTCACAAATTAATCACTCCATATATAACTACCTTACAGATGCTATTGTGAAACTAGGAAATGTTAGTACAGTTTGGGTTCTGATGGCTCAGAGTGAATGTAAATAGCAGTTATTTCTGTTTTGGCAAGAAACCCTAAGGATCTTCCCCTTTGAGATTGATTTTCCTGATTAGGTAAAAGAGGCCATTCTTTGCCTCATTTCTTACCTAGCCTTAATCACCAGATGGGTATTGCTCAGACAAACCAAGCCCTGAGAAAGACTTTAGCTTAAAAAGGCTGAGATTTCCCACTACATCCAGGGTCATCTCCAGTTGTCCTGATCTGTATCTTGCCACTAGACCCAGATGGCCTTGTAGAAGAGAGTGAGGCTGGTGACTTTGTATAGCCCTGCCTCACTTAAATCCAGTTTGCTTGCAAGTCATGACATCACCTTTCTGATGTCATTGGTCCTCTTTAAGAACAAAGGACAAACAACAACCAACAAGGATCAGAAATAAACTCTGCTTAGTATTTAAAGCCCTTAACAACCTGTACCTGAACTACCTTTCCTACCTTATTCCATCATAATGTCCTTCGTACATTTTATGGTTAAGTCAAATTTAAGACTGACTTCCTCTTAGCACTTTATTTGCTGTCACCATTCCTTCAACCTGACTCTCCCCCAAGCCTGGAATATATCCTTTCTTCTCCCTGCCTCTTAAAATCCCTAGTTACTTCAAGACTCAGCTCATGTGTCACCTTCTACATAAGGACTTTTTCATCTTTTAATAGCTGCTAAAGCTTCCATTACTTTGTTTTTAAAAATCTAGTTTATATATACCTAGATATGTGCATGCTCTCTCCCTTGATAGAATGCCAATCTCAGAAAATGAAATTGACTTCATTTTAACTGACAGGAAATGTATAGTTATCCATGTGGGAGTCATTTCTCAATCAGTTGCTTATACAGATCAAAATCATTGCCAAATTAGAAGAAAGAATAAAGACAAAAAGATAAGAGATGTGATAAACATAGTTCCAAATTAGCACTCACATAGATTTCTTTATTGTATGGACTAGCAAATAACTACTCAAGTCATCCTATCCTTCTCTAGGAGAAAAAAAAGAAAACTCTTCTTGATCCAATCTAATTATAGGGTTGTAGATTTGCAATAAACTTTAGAGATCATTAAATTGAACCTCCCAGTTTTACAAGTGAGGAAACTGATAGCTACCAAGTATATGGGCTTTTAATGCATTCCTGGATACCTAGCTCTCCAAAGAATGTAGACATTTAAATTTCTTGTGGAATATATTTAGATCAATATTATCAAAAAGAATGAACTTAAGATGATTTAATAACACTGTAATCAAGAGGCCTGTAGAACCCAAGACTAGAGAGAGCTAGACACCTGAATGTATTTAAATTTATACAAAGCCACCTATCACTGTGTATTAGGTAGAAATTTCAGGAATGGCAAATCATTTTTGCTACCCTGAACTCCCTTTCTGTCTTTGTTCTCACAATACAAAAATATCAAAATACATGCAAAAATCTGAATGTTGTTGACTATCTTAAAGTTTGTTATTCTATTTGATAAGTCTTATGTATGCAAATATCCTACTGTCAGTCAACAAGCATTTAAAATTTTTTTTAAATAGTATTTTACTACCTTCAATTTACATGTAAAAACAATTTTTAACATTTTTTTTTAAAGTTTTGAGTTCCAAATTCTATATCTCCCTCCTCCTTTCTTCCCCCTCCTCCCTGCCGAGATGTAAGCAATCTGATAGGGGTAAAACATATTTCTATGTTAGTCATTTTGTGCAAGAATACTTGAGCCAAGAAAGAAAAAAAAGAAAGTTAAGAATAGTACGCTTCAGTCTACAGTCAGACAACATCAGTTCCTTCTGTGGAGGTGGATAGCATTTTTCATCATGAATCCTTTGGGATAATCTTGGATCATTATATTGCTGAGAATAACTAAATCATCCACAGTTCTTCATTGTACAATATTGCTGTTACTATTACAGTGTTCTCATGTACAGTGTACTTTTTTTTTTACAATATTCTGCTCATTTCACTTTGTATCAATTCACATAAGTCTTTCCAGGTTTTTCTGAAATCATCCTGCTCAACAAGCATTTTAAAAACACCTATTGTGTGCCAGACACAATTGCTAAGCCCTGAGGAAACAAAGGTAAAAATAGTTCTTGCCCTCAAGGAGCTTACATTTTAAAGGGAAAGAAAACATATAAATAACTTAGTACATATATACCAAGTAGATAGAAGGTAATCTGGAAATGAGGGAGGGGACTAAGAAAACGAACCTATAGAAAGTAAGACTTCTGAATCTTGAAGGAAACCAGAGAAACTAAGACATAAACACAAGGGGAAGAGAATGCCAGGCATGCTAAAACAGTGCAAAATCACAGAGATGAGGCATGGAGTATTATGTTGGAGAATTACAAGTGTGGCTAGATTGTAGAGTACATGCAGGGAAGTTAAGTGTAAGAAGACTAGAAGATCAGAATGGGCCAAGTTGTCAAATAGGTGCCAACCCCTTAACCTGAGGAAGAATAGAAGAGAAGAAATTGGATGGCCTTTGGGAATTCATATAACACCACTCCACATCTCCCAGGTAACAGAATAGAAGTGGTAACTTATTTTAGTAACACAAGTGATTCTTGCATTTGTTTTGCAAATAATACTAAGAAAAACATATAGGTCATCTCATAGTTTTGTATTCAGAAACTGGAAAAAAAAAAGACATCTAGCCAACTGTTTGTTCTTTATTTTCAAAGAGAAGCAATATTATTCAGGGTGATATCTTGACTCGTGCCTGAAATGGATTCAAGTGAGGCAGAGTTGCAAAAAGTCAAAAGCCTCCCTTTCACTTCCAGAGTCATCGAAGTCCAGTGGCAGGACAAAAGTCAAGATGACTGGCAGTGGATGACTTGTTGTCTTTGACAATTGACCAAACTCCAAGTGCTCCTGGAACCTGCTTCAGCTGCCTCCATGACTGTTGGAACAAATTGTTCTCATCCATTCATTTTCTACAGAGAGAAGTCTTCACATTCCCCTAATTTTCCAACAGTTTTGAGACCCATCAGTCGCCCACAGCTTGGTTTAGCCTATCTTCCAAGACTGTTCACCGGGGTTTGACCACTATACATACTACAACTTTTTGGAGCCACAGGTGAGAATTAAATGCCAGGTAGACACCAAAGGTGGATGAGCAGCCCTAAAGAGAGCTCTGCAAGCCCTCATACCAAAGGTGCTCCTTGAACACCCCATGCACCCCAACAACCCCAACTTCTCTAGCTAAATAGAGAAGAGTTTAAAACTTTCAATGGGTTATGTTTTGGGAAAATATGAGCACCTAGTAAATGGGCATTTTTCTTCCAAGTTACTTCTTTGTAAGACGGGTGTCATTTAATCGTTGCCATTGTGTGTACCAAGGATAACTGAGGGAGGAGGAAGTGAAGGAATTTTGTTTTCTTAGTTCTTGTTTCCACTTTTTGACTTTGTAATGGGGTGGGGGGTTGGTAAATGGATCTGTTTCCAAGAGACAGGAGAAGTGGGGTGCATGCACGGACATTCTATGTTTAACTCCCAAGCGGCTGGAAGCAACCTTTTTCTATTGGCATAGCACAGCCATAACTATTGATCTTTAACAAAAGTTCCTTTTATTTTGTCTCTCTTTTCAGCATTCATGTCATGGGATGATGACTCATTCACAAGCAGTGGGTTTGTGTAAGAAGGAAGGGCCTTACACTGTAGTAAATACCATGAAAACTTTGATGGTATTTAATTGCTTTAGATACTGGATTGAACCTGAGAATTCAGCTACTGTTCTTACTACTTATTTCTTAATCTCTCTCTCTCTCTCTCTCTCTCTCTCTCTCTCTCTCTCTCTCTCTGTCTCTCTCTGTCTGTCTCTGTCTTTCTCTGTCTGTCTCTGTCTTTCTCTGTCTGTCTCTCTTTCCCCTTGTCTCTCCTCTTTCTGTCTCTGTCTCTCTCTCAAACTTATGATGTAAGTAGCAGGGAAGAGCTCAGGCTTCCAAACCTAGTTCTTGTTATAAATCAATGACTTTAAGCTCATAATAATGTGCAAAAAAGCACCAGAAAATAAATTCAAATTCTTAAGAGGATATTTCTTGATTGATAAATTAATTAGCAAGAAATTATTGACCACCATGTTCACTGCTATGCTAGACCACTGCTGGATTCTCATAAATGTATATGTCCTGTGCTAAATGAAATCAATGGTTGATCTTTAAATATTGACATCATGCTTCTGGGCCTTTTTTTCGCTTATTTTTTTGATCAGTAGTAGTCTTTAAAAAAGGTTTGTGTGCTTGGTCTTAAATACTTTGAACACTAGCAATCAGAACTGACCTTCAGTCATTGAAGTGTGGAACATTTCTTTTCTAGCCATGATTTTTTTTAAATGTTATTACTTCTTCCCTTACTGCTACAATTAACATTTCTGGCACTATATTACATAGTATTGGTGATAATGGGCATCCTTGTTTTATCACTGATTTTATTGGAGAGGACATTTATTCCCATTATACCTAATTCTATCTTTTGGTCTTAGAAATAAATGACTTACTATGTTAAGGAAGGGTTCACTTATTCCTTAGTGTGTGTGTGTGTGTGTGTGTATGTGTGTGTGTGTGTGTGTGTGTGTGTGTTTAAAGCAATTGGGGTTAAGTAACTTGCTCAAGGTTACACGGCCAGTTATTTTGCGTGGGTGCTAAGCATCTGAGGCCAGAACTGATCCCAGGTCTCCTGACTCTGGGGCCGACGCTCTTACTCACTGTGCCACCTGGCCACCTCAGTGGGTGTGTGTTTTAAAGTGAATTAGTATTGTTCATTGTCAAAAGTTTTTCTCTGCCTAATTATATAATCATATGATTTTTGTTGTTCTTGTTACTAGTATAGTCAATTGTGTTTTTTATTTTCCTAACATTAATTTTCCTAATATTTAACTTTTATTCCTGGTATAAAACCTTTCTGATCATGGATGGTTTCTTGAAATATAGTATACAGGCTTTTAAAAAAACACAACCTGTTTTCAGGGTGTCCACTGGGTGGTGTTTCAGTAGCCAGAAGCTGGCCCCAGTTCCTCTCACCTAACAAAAGACTAGGCAAATTCAGGGTAACTAAACTGCTGATCTTCCACTGTTCTGGGCTGGGAGCTTAGTCCCCAGTCCACTCTGGGGTCTTTTTGGAGTTCTTGTGGTTGAGTCCTAGATCCAGTCACTCTCTGTTTGCTGGTACAAATGCAGGACTGAGCCTGGGATCCTCTCTGGACAACTTACCCATTGATATCCCAACTCGGTTTTCTGGGCTGTCTCACCCCTCTTTGGGATAACTGTGCTGAGTGACCCTTGCTGCTGGTGTCTAGCTCTCTTCTTGGTCCAGGGCTGAGCCTTCTGTCTGCTCAGGTTCACTCTTCTCCACTACCTGTTTGGAGCTTTGCACCTTGGGTCAGTGATCCCAGCCCACTCAGTGCTCTGGTCACTTCCCTGGGCTTTGAATTTGTGATCTTGGGCTCTAAAAATGATCCACTGCAGTATCTTCTTAGATTACCCCATCACTACTCAGTCTGGTGTTTGGGATCTTAGGGCAGAGGAAGAAGCAGTACAAGCAATTCCTACAACTACTCCAGCAAAGTTCTTAGAAAAACACCAGACTGAATGGCGATTTACACACACTCCCACCCCCTCCCTCACTCACACACACTTATGTATGGAATCTATTCTGTCCTTTACCTCCTGTGCCAAATAGTGACATAAGTTCAAAATGTATAGGCAGTTTAGTTACTTTTATAGTATAGATTCAACTTGTTGTTCAGAATGGTTGGACTAACAATAAAGCTAGACAGTACAGATTTGGCAAATATCCTAACAAAAACCTGTACAGCACTAACAAAACACAAGGCTCATCACTCTAAGGCAGCTATAAAGGGTGCCTTCCTTTCCCAAATAGAAGAGCTTTGATAGACATTGGCAGAACATAGGATAAACAAGTCAAAAGCTGCTTCTTCTTCTCTTCCTTCTCCTATTGTTCTTCCTTCTCTTCCTCTTCTTCCTCCTCTTCCTCCTTCTCCTTCTGCAGTTTGGCTTAAATGTCTTCCCCAAGGTCACACAGCTAGTAAGTATCTGAGACTGGATTTGAACTCAGGTCCTCCTGAATCCAGGGCCAGTACTCTCTAAAATTACTTGTGAAACACACAGGTGTAGCTTGAACAAACCAGAGTGAGGGCTAATGGTGGAAAAATTCCACTGAATTTGTCAAATATTACTGAAGGGACTGAGTTCCAGACAGAGCTTATAAATGGGTTAGAGATAAGAATGGAATCAAAAGTCCTTTGATGAGTGACATCCACATGAACTCAACTGACCAACCATATGTTGACAAAGAATCATGGAGTTAAGTGACTGAGTTGTATACATTTATAAATGTTCAACAATAGCTCTCCTTTAAAAAATGTACCCGTTACATTATGTCTAGACAATCTAGACATAAGTCTAGACAATCAACAGAACAATAAATCAAGCAATGGTTTGTAGCATTTTCCAGCCTCCAAGTTGTAAAAGCTTACACTGAAAATTTAACAATCAGCTCCTGTGATCTGTATGAGTTGGCTTCAGCATAACCCTGAACCTAAAGGAGAAATCAAAACCATGCAGATATAAGATGGGATAAACATCATCCCTGTTATCCTGTATACTGCTAGAGTTATCTCAGAGATTCTTTTGGTGAGGCCAAAGAATATGAGCTTGCATCCCAATACTGTTATTCAGTCAAAAAAAGCAAGTGTTTTGTCTACTTACATAATAGTCTATGGAACGTTAAATAAAAAAGGATAGTAGAAAGATAGCTTGTTCCAGCACTGTTTCTATCAGGACTCTATCAAATATAAGATATAATAGTAATCTCTAGGCTAAACACCCCAGTTCCTTCAACCAATATTTATGTGTCATGGATTTGATACCCTTCATCATTCTGGCAAATCTATCTTACTTTGAAATAGGAAAGGAAAGAATCTAGAGTGTAGTCATCCACTAGGATGTAACCAAGCTTAATTCATCACCTGAATTTCCAGGACTCTTCTTTGAGCTGTTTTCCAGTTTTCCTCTTGTTAGTTGATCTTTCTGCCTTGGAGTACTTAGATATTACTGTAGAAAAGAAGCCTTAACTCAGAGGAACTTTTTGTCACAACCAGCAATGTCTTTCCAAGAGGCAAATTGGTTGTATCTATAACCACTAGAGGTCAGACCTCAGCCTGAAAACAACTAGTGCAAGCTTGCTATAATAATTCCCTTTACTTTCTCTGGGCGTCTCAAGGGAGCTGCTTTTCTCCACAGGCATGTACCAGCCTATTGATTCATCCTGCAAGCTCCTTAGCTTTCTGCAAATTGGTTCTTGAGCGAGCTGGGGATGAAATAAAAGTCTACACTGATTAAGAAGAAACATTAGGAAAGAATTTCAAGGAACGCCTTGTGCTGACAGAAAGAAAAAGGTATATGGCCATGTGGTTAAAAAGCCCCAAAGATTCTCCTCTTGGGAATTCTAGCATCTGCAATTTACAAAAAGATGTGAATCATCATCATTATCAGCAAAACATATTGGGTAAATGTATATGTGATCACTGTTCTCTTCTGGACACTGTATTGGACATTTTAAACAGATGTTATCCTTGCCTGATTTGGATTGGCTTTTTCAGAGGTGATCAGGGAAATGCCTGTTTTGCCATTAGACATTTAGCAGAAACAGCAGAATGCTACCATGCACATTTCTCATGTAGCTTTTACAATCTCAGGGATGTTTATCTCAACTCCTACTCAAACCAATTTATTGGGTTCCCCTGGGACAAGGCTACATCTTACCCTCAGGATTGTAGGGGTACCCCTGAGAGGCTCAAGTGTCTTTCTAATGCCATCAACTCAATTCTATATTCTGGAGTTATTCTCTCCCATATCAGTTGCCAGTTATAGTTAAACTCTTCCTTACATCAGCAACACTTTCTAGTAATGAATGCCTCAGTTTCAGGTGTCCAGTTAATATCATTTAACTTTTACAAAGGAATATCTACTGAAATATATAGCAAGAACTGAGAACAAACTATTTTCTCCAACAACTGAGGGCACCCTCTTCCATGAGGACTAGGACCAGTGTACTCAAACTTAAAGTGGTTGCTAAAAACAATAGCCCCACCAATTTCATTTCCAAATGTGGCATAACTGATAAAGTCTCTCTAGAAAACCGTATCTCGACTGCCTGGTCCTATTTGCTGTTGTGTTAGTACCAACTTCAGGGTATATTTAATGCCTTCTCTTTTTTTTTTAAAATAAATTGGGGTTAAGTAACTTGCTCAAGGCTACACAGCCAATTATTTCTGGGTGTGGTGCTAAGTATTTGAGCCCAGATTCGATCCCCAGGTCATCCCGACACTGGGGCTGGTGTTCTTACTCGCTGAGCCATCTGGCCGCCCCTAATGCCTTCCCTTGATCTTGGATTCTCTGACCTTTCAGATCTCAAAAGGTTGTAGCCTAGACTGTTCTGTCTCTCATACTCCATTACCTAAGAGAAGGAAAGAATACACAACAGAGAGGAAACAGCAGGGCTGTGTCTTCACTCATGGGCCACAAGCACCAGCATGGCTATGCGTCCACTGGCCACAAGATGGCAGCCAGGGTGGAGAAATAAAGTACTAAAGCCATTCTCCATATCTGGAAGCTTACAATACCTCTTGCTTGCAACATCCACACGGGGGCAGACGCTTTTATAAGTGCTTTCAATTCTGTCTTATTGGCCATTCCAAATGTTCCTCTTTTTTTATATAATAAGCAAACTAGAAATAGAACCTGCACATACCAAAGTCCACATGGAGACTGAATTAGGCAGAGCACACTGCTCATGCTTAATAATGATTGGGCTGTTTGTGGCCAGTCTCAGAATCCCCTAGAATTCATTGAAAGGGGCGCAATATAAGTTATTCATTAGACTACTGGGCAAATTCTAAATTGCCTTCTGGGGGGCTAGTTATTGAATCTGAGAACTTGAAGGGTTCTACTTCTCCATTTTACAGATGAATCAAGTTCTAAGAGATAGGTGACTTGCCTATAGGCATAAAGCTAGCCTATGTCAGAGAAGAGAACTCGGGTCTCCTAACTCCCAACCCAGTGCTCTTTCTACAGCCCCACAATGACTCCCTGAAAATGATCCTGGCTCTTTGACCTTGGACTTTTTCTTCTAAGGGAATCGTTTAGAGTTTTATCAAGAATGCCAATGGGATATAGCACTTAATCCTTATGCTTTTAAAAACATATTCTAGCTTCTCTACCCCTAAATCTACAGAACTAGATATAGAGATGCTTTTGTAAAGTCAGTGTCTTGGGAGTTTTCTGGGAAGGCAGAATATGTTGTTCTAGGGGTCTTAACTGCTAATTTAAAAAATCAGGCTTCCTATTCTGGAGAGTATTTTTTTTTTAACAGTTATTCTCCTGGTTTGTATTAAGTATTTTTATTTTTTTAAAATATATTTTAGGTCTATGGGCAGAGGAATAAACTAAATTATTTTATGGGGCCCATTTCTTCTCTATCATGGTATGAATAATGATAGTCATACTCACAATTCAAAAATATTTAGGCCATATTATTCATTTTTTATTTTTCCTCTTTTGAACCAGTGTCTTTGATAATTTTCAAGGTTTTATAAAAGGCCCAAAGTAATCTCTCCTACCTATTTCTACTTCTGATTCATGTTTCAGAAAAGACTTCAACATTAAAAAAAAAAATCCTGTTAATCGTTCCTAAAAAGAAGCATATCTTCTTTGCTACAGATTCTATACAATGCTATAAGGTAAAAATTCTAGGGCCCTGCCAAGGAGGAATGCTGTATGCCACTGTTACCATTTTATGGGGCAACACAAGGACTGGTGTGTATTCCACTTTAGTGCATTATTTATATTGTCTAAGTCTGTACTCTAGATACATGGAAAGGTCTCCTTCGATAAGAGGTGGTAATTGTTTTTTTTTTAATCTTTATTAATTTGTTTGTTTACTTTTAGTTTACAAGATTCAATTCCACAATTCCTTGAGTTTCAAATTTTCTCCCCCTCCCTCTCCCCTGACTCACAGGGCAATATTCAATCAAGTATAGGATCTGTAAATACTCTCACATTAGACATTAGTCAGGTTTTAAAGAAGGATTGTAACTGATAGAGTGAACAATGGAAAAGAGGAAACAAAACCAAACAAGAAAAAAGCAAGAGAACAGGTAGTTTGCTTCAATCTACATTCAAACTCTGTTCTTTCTGGTTCTAGTTCTTTCTCTGAATGTAGACATCATGAGTCTTTTGGAGTTTTCTTATAACCTTGATTGCTGAGAAGAGTCCAGTCTATCAAAGTTGGTCATCGCAATACGTTGTGTCTGTAATTATGTACAAATTTCTCCTGGTTCTGCTCTTCTCACTCAGCATCAGTTTGTATAAGTCTCTCCAGGTAAATATGAAGTCCGTCTGTTCCTCATTTCTTATAGCATAATAGTATTCCATTACATTCATATACCACATTCCCTAATTGATGGGCATCTCCTTAATTTCCAATTCTTTGCCACCACAAAAAGAGCTGCTATAAATATTTTTGTACTTATGGGTCTATGATCTCTTTTGGGATACAACACTAGTAATGGTATTGCTGGGTCGGTAATTGTCTTTTGAAGATCTGATTTGGCCATCTGTACTCCATAGAAATCCATGTCCCTAACCCAAATGATCTTCAAAATGTATGAGAAATTAGTTTAATCTTTCACCTATATAAAGTTTATCTTTCCTCTATAGATTTAAATTTGCAAGTCTAGATCCACAAAGTCAATTAATAGATACTATGATAGATACCAGATACTATGCCTATAATGTGGATAGCTGCTACTATGAAGACAATGGTGACTGAAATGTGGTTTCATGTATTAGAATAGTCAGATTTCTAGTAGGTGAGGTTAACTGAGTCTTGGATTATAACGTGCATTTCCATTCTTATGTTTTTTCCCATAAAATAATAGTCTTTATTAAAATAACAAATTCAACTTCTAGTTACTTTGATGTTTTTAATGAATCTGTGATCTTATCCATTCCTTTCTATCTTGTGGAACTCTTGTCTATATCTTCCTGTCTGTTGGCCAGTACCAACATGCTATAGTCCTTCCTCAAGTTCTCCTAACTATTGTGTGGATGCCAATTTAATATGGAGACTGGTAATCATTTAACCATCACTAGCATTATATGACTAGTTTGTCTTTTCCCCTCTCAATAATACATTTCTTTTATAATGTGCTATATATCCCCTTCTAAGCAATTTCTAATTTGCAATATGTTGTAATATGTTGAGGACTTTTAAAGCCCTACAGAATGAGGAGTGATTTAAAAAAAAAATTAGCCATAAGAACCCCTAGATACCACAACATATTTTTCCTTTACCAGAAAACTCCCACATCATTGACTCTACAAAGGCTTCTCTATATCTAGTTTTTCTCATGCCCATAAGGTACTTCTCCATTGACTTGTGGATGATTCTCAACTTCATATTTTTGGAGATTGTGGTATTCGATGACTTGCAGTCCTACAGTATTACCAGAAGAATATTAGTATTAAAGACTTTTATTTATGAAAGTATAGGGTAATTTAAGGAACTCAGAGATTTCCTAAGGTTGACCCATTCCATTTTCCCCTTTATGTTCAATTCTTTTCAATTCTGTTCATTTTGCAATGTCTGTCCAAGATCTATTTACTAAAAGATGAGTTCTGGGTTACCCATGCACCTATATGTCATAGCACATTTAATACACTTGCTTTTCCCTATATACATGGGTAGACTGAATTCTTTTTGCAATGATTATAGATTTTATTTAAGAGGATTTGCAGTGTTTCAGGGCCTGATTCCATCAGTATAATGTTATCTGCAAACAACAACATCTGGAGCATGTCAAAATCTATACGGAATAAATACTTCTGCCATTTGTCCTCTTCATTGGACATCTTCCATAACAGTGGCAAACACTTGGCAAATAAAATTCTCTCTGTTTTATGCCTCACTTGATATTAATGGACAAAGAGTCACCTAATAAAGTTGTCTGGCAATCTTGGATGATTTTGACATATGCATAGAAGATGCTTTGGTAAAGAAGAACCTTTAAGATACTGTCTTGTTCTACCAAGAGGCAAGTACGTGGCAGAGTGGTTAGAGTCCTAGGTCTGGAATGAGGAAAGGCCTAAGCTGAAATGTCACCTCAGACGCTTGCTAGCCTAGTACTTACTAGCACTTTCTGCTTCAGTTTCCTCAACTGTAAAATGGGGGTAATAATAGGACCTGCCTCCTAAGGCAGTTGTGAGGATCAAATGTAATAACATTTGTTAAGTACTTGGCTTAGTACCTGGCACATAGTAGGTGCTTAATAAATGTTTGTTTCTATCCATCAGTTTAGATACTTTTTATATATATATTTCCATTTCTTCATGCATCACATCTAGGACTGTGAGGTCAGAGTTCAAATGTGGTGACTCCCCAGTACTTGATAATTAAAAGAGTTTCTCACAAAAATGTTTACAGATTGTTCCCCTTTTATCATTTCTTTGCTTTCTTCCTTCTTGTTTCATTCTTATGTGCCCTTGAGATGACTTTGTTTGGCTGAGTCTCTTGTCAGCCTTTCTCTAAACTTGTACGTATGTATGCAGTATGTATGCTAGTTTTGTTTTTTTCCTTCTCTCTATTGCTTCTCCTTTTCTTAATGGGGGCAATCCTCTCAAATGGGGAGACCACTACCTATACTATTTCCATTACAGTTGTTATGAGGAAAGTATTATATAAATGTAAGCTGCCATCTCACATTTCTCTCAGATGCCCAGATTCCTTGCTTGTGTAGACCTGACCTTTTGCTATGCAAATATCAAAATCCTTTCCTCAACTCCAGCTACATGCATACTCATGGGGACTTTGCACTTACACTTTTAGCCAAGGTCAGAATGAAAGGGTAAAGCTTTTTGTATTTATCTCTGTAGCTCTTTATTAAAGTGTTGGTGCTTTTATAACTCAGAAGAAGCATGAGTCACTTACCCTTCAATTGAAGAGCTTTGCTTTAGGCCATGATTCCATGTGAAACAAATAGTGCCTTTTTCATATTTTGGAAAAACACTAAATTAAGGATGACAATCAAATGCAATTACTACATAATAAAATTATTCAGAGCTGCCCAGAGAGAAGCTACATCATGCCAATTTAGCTCTGTGTGGAAGAGAGCACTTGTATTATTGGCTGACTCCATATGTATGATAATCATGTAATTATGCCTTGTATTTTTGCTTTTCTGCTTAAGTTTCTATTTACTAGGAATTAGCTTCTCTTGGGTTTTGCAGATCCCTCCTAGAGATAAAGTAAATTAAGGCCCTCATGTCACAAGTTTCTCTGAGCCCCCTGTGTCTCATGCTAGTTTACCCAAGAGATCAGTCACAAAGATACTGCTAGTATTTTTCCATCCAGTCCTCCCTTGAGGAAAGCTATAAGCCTGATGAGCAATGAAGTAGTAACTTGCATACATATTTCATAACAGTGGTGCCTCTTGCATGCCTTGGAGAGCAGAAAACTGAAAGTTGGAGCAGGCAATGCTATTGTAATAGGGCTGCCACTTCAGTGTTAATAAGAAATGATCCTGTTGTGGCTAATTTCTACCTGATCCTATAGGTGCCTCAATCAAGGCTTCAAGCTTGGTAATCAAAAGTCTTTCTCATAGTTATTTTCGGCACTTCATAATAGAAATCAGATCACAGACTGGCTGGTCTGTTGGACTAATATACATTGGCTATCTGTCAGAGATAATAAATATCCCACATACATTTGTTGTTTTTATGAGAAAAAAAGCCAAATACTAAGTTAAAATATACCAATATAGTGAGAGAACAAGAAACCAAAGCAATGACTTGCTTTTGTATTTAGATTAAAATATGATCTCTTTGAAGCTTCCCTCATGTGGAACAAAACCACCCAGTGGTGTGACTCTGAAGCCCCAGGTATTTTAATTTCCCACTGATAAGTCTTCAAATGAAAGTTCAGAAAGACAGTGAGCAGCTTGTATCCCCATTAAATCATATAGCTCCATGATATTTAGAGAGCTACTGGGGCTTGGATTAAATAAAATCATGTTTTCACCACTGGCATGCTAAACTGCACCAGTTTCTAATCTCTAGGGAAAACACACAATTTGTGATGCCTGTTATTTTTATGTTATCAAATTCATCTCTCTAAATAAGATCTGTAATTATTAAGCAGAAATGCAAAATAAGACTGGATAATTGCAATGGAAAATGAAGCCAAATGCTCTAAATTTCTTTGCTGATGCTCCCTCGTGATGGCCATTGACTACAGTGTGGTTATTTACAAATAATTTGATTGAAAAAGGAATGTGCTTAGGAGAGATTCAGTGATATGATAAGATTTTTTCCCCCTTTATCTTAATTGTCTATGGGGGACCTCCTTTTTCCCAACATAAAGTCACAAAATAACAGAATTTTATAGTTCAATGAGGCCTCAGAGGTCATCTGGTTCAATCCCTTTATTCTGCAGATGAAGAAACACGGCTTCACAGAGGATCCCAAGATCCCAGAGCTAGTTCTTTTAATACTGAAAGAAATCTGGAAAAGATCCATCCCTCAGTTTTATCACTCAGATTGAAAAATCCTATTTTAGGGTATTATAATTGGTCACAGTTTACATGGAGAAATTTCCATTTCAAAACTGATGCAGTTGCAGAAAGGACTTTGACTGGATTGTCTTGACACATATGAAGAAATGAAGTTAGGAAGATTTGGGTCCAAATCCCTCCTCAGATACTTACTAGCTATGTGTTTCTCAACAAGTCACAACCTATCTGGACCTCTGTTTCCTGAACTATTAATTGAAAAGGTTGAACTCTATGACAGTTAAGCTCCCTTCCAGCTCTATATCTATTATCTTATTTAGCACCCTCTTATTTTTGGTGATGCATTTCCATTTTTTATTGGATCTTTAACTATTAGCCCAGCTTCTGTGTTATCATCTCATGGCCTTTTTGCCAACTCCTGTTGCATATGTATCCAGATTTAAAGTGCTAGAACAAGCCTCTGGAAATGACTGATCATTGTTTCAATTTAAACAATTTACTTTCGTGACAACAAAAATTCAGTTCTCAGAAGAGATGTTAGGTGGAAATATACCTCTAAGATGGGCGACCTTGAATGGGAAATGAAATGGACTCTTTCCACTTCAGTGTTCTGGGATGTATATAGAAAAGACAGTCTTTGTAGAAAAGAGAGCAAGTTTTGTTTCAGAGCCAGCAGGGGATTCATTATGAGCAATCAACCAACAAATACTAATTGGGCACCGACCATGTGCAAGGCACTGACACAGTCAACAGAGTGGGATGCTTTTGTCTTTAACAATTTGAACAAAATGTTTCAGGAAAACCTGGGAATCTGGCCATTGGAAGATCAACTAAAAATATGTAACAATTCTTTCAAGTTATAACTTATCTTACTTCCTTTTCTGAAAGGAAATAAAGATGGAAAAGATGATTTTGTTCCCTCCATAGGTTTCCTTTGACCAGCAATTTTATAGAGCCACCCCTATATCCACTGGGCTCTGCATCCATCCATTGGAATTCATGGAAACCCAAAGGGTGGATGTCCTGTGAAATTTCCTAAGGGTCTTGTTTCTCTCCCTGACACTTTGCTATAACAGGAAATCTTTTAACTTTCCAGAATGTGCTTCCTATCATAAATTTTCTCATTGAGATTCTCCTCACTGGGCTCTGGTCTGGTTCTTTTCTAATCTGGACGGGGTAGTTCTAGAAAGAGTAAAGATCTAGTCCAATCCCTGTCCCCACCATCCTTATCTTTCTTGCTAGGCTAAGTGGTTGGCCTGTGCTCACTCAGCATGTTAGTGTTTTTTTTTTGTATTTGCCATTTTCCTCAATAGACTGTCCTAACCTACTTTAAAACATACTTGAGAACATACCTTTAAGAAGCCTTCCCTCATTAACTCCGTTCTACTTTAATATAGGTAAAATTTATATAGCACTTATTATGTGCCTACCTTTACAGTTATCTCAGTTGATCCTCACAACAACCTGGGAGGTAGGTACTATTTTATAGATGAGGAAACTGAAGTCAACAGAGGTGAAGTGACTTGCCCAGGGTCATACACCTAGTAAGTATCTGAGGCAGGATTCAAACTTGGGTCATCCTGACTCTCCTAGCTTCTTCTATTTGGGTTATTCCTCTCTCAATTATAAGATCATTGAGGATAGTAATCATGTCTATTTCTTATGTATCACCCATAGTGCTTGGTCAATTCTCTGCATATTGTAAATACTAACAAACTATTGTAAACCTACAATCTCAGAGTTCTTTCTCCTCTCTTTAAGGAAATGTTCTATATTCTTTATAATGACCACATCTTTTAAAATCTCTCATAATCTAAAAGTTTTTTTAAAAAAAATTGTTTTTGCCTTTTGGACTAGATTTCTATGCCAAATTCCTTCCTTTCATTTAATTAACTCTTTCCCTTTTCACACCCAACCTTGGCTCCAGATATACCTCCCTCCATTATTAGTAGAATACAGTTATTGTGTTCAAATAGGTAATATGGACTTTCCTTTAAATGCCTACAAGTTCTGGGAAGATTGTTCTGAATGACCTTATGTGCTTGAAGATGATAGAAATTTATTTGATAATATTAAATATATCTCTGGCTCATTTGCCAGACTGACACTCATCCTTTTTTCCATCCTCTTTCTGTGCTTGGTTCTGTCAGGCTTTGCTTGTGAACCATACATGCAGAGATCATGACTGATTTTATGCTTTATATAATACCTCTAGCATACTGCTCATAAATCACTAAATAAGAAATACAGTAAGAAATATTTACAACATCACATCTATATGTCCTCTCCTCAAATAGCTTTCAAACTCATTCATTTTAAAAGTCAGTGAAAGCATTAAAATCTTTTCAAGTACCTGAAATATTTTTGTAGACTTGGCAAAACTGACATGAACCGAGACCTATTTTATGCTGAGATTAGCATTTTATTTTCCCAGTAAGTAATGTTGACATATGCAATACTCTTGTTCACTGATTGTTGCCAAGGTTTATATCTTATCTCCTTGTCAAGGTTTTGTGACCTCTGACACAAGGAAAAAGCTCAGCAGGTATTGTCAAGGACATAGCTATTACCACCTTTGTTAACAGAAGCATCATTACCTATTTCACTTTTGTATTCTGTTTGTCCAAGGTCTCAGTCCTGCTTCTCACAATGCAGCCTATTACACGTCTTGCCTGGGGATAAGTTACATGGAGGATTATAGAGACATACAGGGGAAACCACTTGGAAACAATAGACCCTTGAGGCTTTACTCCACTCAATTCACAATTATCTCTCCTCTTATCCTTTGGAAGTAAGAAGTTCTGCAACTAGAGCGGAATGGGCCAACCCAGAGGTTCTGATTTTCCATTCTCTTCTTGATCACCTCCAGAGATCCTCAGAGTGGGAGACATAATGGTGTTCTCATCATGTACACACTTTATGCCTTCAGAAATGTTACTAAATTGGTCTTGTTCTTGGGGCAGGCAGTACCAAAAATACCATCAAATCAACTTTTCAAGACAAATTCAATTGCAAGGGAGAGACCTCAGACCTTAGGAAGACCTTTATGAGGGAGACATTCTGGGGGGGCTTCTTGGGAGTGAGAACAGATATTCTGAACTACTTGGAGACCTTGGCCACTGGAGGAGGGATTAGGGAAGGACTAGGGTAGAGATGAGTTCACCTGGGATACAACTATGTATGATTGAACGCTGTCACCAATAATTTCTTATTTTAACTGATTTGTTACTGCTAATTATAGATTAAATTCAGTTGCTTCTACTCTGAGTACTCCTCATGGCCTTGAAATGAAATGGTGTTCTCTCAAAGGCTATCCCATCAGAGTATCAGAAATGATACAAAACAAAAAGAACATGCATTTTGGTGCTTGTATCAAGGCTATCCCATCAGAGTATCAGAAATGATACAAAACAAAAAGAACATGCATTTTGGTGCTTGTATCAAGAATTAGCTTTTCAATTTAATAAGTTAGGAGAATCACTTGGCATTTGAGGAGAAGCATGCTTTTTATTTATTTTACTTTAGAGGAAGAGAAATGTTGATATTCCTGTTGAACAAAGAAAATATACTTCACCAGTGTTCAAACCTTCAAATAGAGTGGAAGGCTCTATTTATAGTTGAGTTGATCAAACCCACTATTGGCAAACTTAGCTAGTTAAAGGTTTGAGTCTTTGTTCACTTTCATGACTGTAACAAAGAATGGGAGGGGCTACATTCTTTCTTTCAAACATTCCAGAAAAGGCTCATTACATATAATTATCATCACCATGTTTTTCCTCTAAAAGATCTGTCTGATTGTAGTCTAATGAAAACAATGGGAGGAAAGGGGAAAGTAATGAACAAAAAATTCTAACAGTTTGGGCATTTTAAAAATAATTTTAAATTCCTGAAGAAATTGAGAGAGAAAAGTGTGTCATTTTACAATTCATAATATTTAACAATGAAATACCAGGGAAAGTGTTGTGCTCAACTAAATTTCAAATGTGTGATGCATCATCTTATCACATCTTCAAACTCAGAATTGCTGCTGTTTGCCATGGAAAAGATTTGTGGGGACAGTGAGAAAGACATTTTGTAGGAAACTCAAAGGAAAAGAATTCCTAGCCACAAAGAACATATCTAGGAGAAATAGGTGGAAATTTTGGAAAGGCAGATTTTGACTGAGTATTAGGGGAAAACTTATTGGTGGTGTTCAAAATTGGAGGTGTTCAAAAATGGAATGGTTTTCCTCTGGACATAGTAGATTTTCCATTGTTATTGGTTTTCAAAGGCAGAATATATGACCACTCAATAAGGAAGTTTTAGAAGGTACTGTTGTTTCAACACAGGTTGTAAAATGATCTCTCAACAAAGCCATTTCTAGGGATTCTTATGCCCAGGGCAAATTTAACTAGTGAGAATGGGTTGGCACAGAGGATAGGCCACCCTGTGTACAGTTTTACTAAGTGACAACCTATCCCCTAGAATACAGTTAAGCTCCTATAATGTGGCCTGATCCTATGATACCCTTAGGTGGGGGTAGGGGAACCAAGGTGGAAAATATGTATGTGTGGATGAGGAACCGCTGCAATGGAAGGAAGAAGGTGGGCCCTATGAAAGGCATGCCACCATAATTATACCATGAAGGTGGAAGTCCATGGCTGAATGGGAGAGCAGATGGGTAGGCTGCAGGGCCACCAACAATAGGAAATACTTCTTCCTCTAGATGTTGACACCCTGCGGCAAAGTCAAGGAAACCCTGCCCTAGTTATGGTTCTACCTCTTAGATCCTCTCCAATTCTGGGATTCTGGGTTTCTGAGTAACATTTCAGTCACCTCTTTTCTTAGAGTGTAGATGATAACATTTTTTTTTCTATTTCATTCAGAGACTGTTAATTTTTAGCCTACTGTAATATAATGTAAAGGAAAGGCAACTTCCCGAGGTTCAAAATACCAGCATAGGTGCTCTCCATTTTATTCAGTGACAAACCAAGAACAGAGAAGGTCAAAACATGACATCATTCAAAATACAGCATTTACTAAGGGTGATTAAATAATCTCCAAGTACTACCCCACCCCAGGACCTTCCATTCATTCAATCAATTACAAAGTCCCTGTTCTAAATACTACTCCACCCCTAGGCTGTACCTTCATTTAGTCCACCACAAAGCCCCTCTTCTCAAATGGAGATTAGTTTCCAAACATAAGTAAAGTACATTCATTTGTTCAACCATAGAACACAAAAAAGTCAAAAGTTCCCCACCCCTGGATCACAATTGAATCTACCCCAGAGTTACATTAAGTTTAAGCACAGCACTTAATACCCAAATGGAGGTCTTTTCTTCATCTTGACCTGAGGCAAGCTCTCAGCAATCTTAGTTCCTGGGGAGACAAGGCTTAGCAAGGCCACAAGATACATTGCCAGTCCCTTCATTAATTCATCCTCTGTCTGTAGAACAGTCCTAGAACCCCTGAAAACATTAGCAAAACCCTCTCCCAGGATTTCTGTGAACATACAACCAGAAAATCCTTCTTCAGGGCTTCTGAACCAACAGAAAGGTTCCCAGACCCCTGCAACAACAGCACTGTCCTTCACCAGTGGACAGTATT
>NW_027185810.1:3683809-3704140 GCF_028583685.1 Petaurus breviceps papuanus
CCCTGCAACAACAGCACTGTCCTTCACCAGTGGACAGTATTCACTCTCTGTCTTCAGGACAGTCTCAGGATCTCTTAGCCAGCAGCCAGGTTCCAGAACTTCTTCAACAAAAGGACTGTCTTTCACCAGTGGGCAAATCTGGCAAAACAACATCAAAACAGACAGACAAAGTACCAGCAAAACAGTCATGTCTCCTCAGTCCTTGGCAGCTCAGGGGGCAGGTCTCAAAAGTCCAGGGCAATTCAAAGTGGCTCCCAGCAATTCCTCTCAGTCTCTCTCTGCCTCCACGAGGTGCTGCTTCCAAAAAGTTCTTCTGCCTCTCTCTTGTCTCTCCAAATCTATGTCACCAGCTCCTCCCAGTTCAGGACTTTCTTTTCACATCAACAAGTCCATCCCACAGGTGGGATTAACAAGCTCTGGGTTTTAACACAATCAATTTGAAAAACTAAGCCAATACAGAGGAATCTTTAAATGCCATTACTATCACACCTACTCTAAGATTAGAAAATGAGAGGCTACATGGTGTAGTGTATAGAGTTTGAGACTTAAGTTGGGGGGACCTTGGTTTGAATCCTGCAACAGATACTTCTTCGCTGTATGATTTTGTGCAAGTTACTTAACCTTTTTGGTCCTTATTTTCCTCATTTGTAAAATAAGGACATTGGACTCAATGACAGCTAAAGTTCAATCCAACCCAATAAACATTTATTAAGTGCCTACTATTTGCCAGGAACTTCCTAAGTACTGAGGATACAATTGATAAAAGAGTTTCTGCCCTCAAGAAGCTTAAAATCTAAAGGGGAGACAATACACAAAAAGAGGCAAGAAAGCAGGGAGTGTGGAACAAGAGATGGGGGGAGGGCATCTTTCCTTCAATGAGGACATCTTATTCCAGGGACTTGATATCAGGTAAAGCAGCAGATGCAAAGTGGAGTGAGATGAGATTCCAGTTTCTACCCTCTAAATAGAAAGGTATTGGGAGGAATTTGGTATTCTACCTTCCAGTCCTCCAAACAGAAGAGAGCGGATGCCAGTCAAGGTTTGTGTTAGCAGCATGGTGGTGAGATTAGAAGTGATGAGCTTATCCTAGAAGAGGGCTGCAGACTGGAGTGAAATCTGAAGGAGACTTTTTAGATACATCTCTATGATATTATGGTCATTTGGTGGGGGGTCAAAGTCCAAGCTAATGATGTTCCATAATTTTCATCATATGGAGAAATTGAATTCAATAAAACATATATTTCTTGAATAACATATAAATATATGTCATTGTGCTTGGTGCTGAGTAGATACTTCCTGCCCACAAAGAACTTATGGTATAATAGGAGAGATAAGGAATATGCACAAATTAATGAGAAAGATAGAAAAACAAGTGCCAAGAGAAATTAAAGAACAGAAGAAGTGTTGTAATGGCTAGTGAACTGGCCTTGGAGCCAGAAAGGTCCATGTTCAAGTCACACACACCTTCTGCCTCTGTGACCCTGAACAAGTCCCTTAGTCTGGCAGTGCTCTGAACAGCTCTCTAAGATGAGTTGCAAAGAAGGTGCTGTAGACAAAGCTCCTAACTGGGTATTCCTTATACCAATACAATCACAGGTCCAGTCCCAGTCCTTTTCCTAAATTTCTCTAAGATATGCTGATGAGAGTTAATTCCTTTACTTTTGTCTTTACATCAACATCATTCAATATACATGCTCTAATATCACAACTAATTATCTCATTAACTAAGAGGAAGGCATCTGTTTTCAAAGGTGAGGAGTGGGGTTCAACTGCCTGGTGGAGAAATGTGATATCTAGTAGCAGCATCCCATTTTAACTAATTAATTACATGCTAACCTCAGTTCTATTCTAAAATTCAGTTCCCTGAGATAGAGTTCTGGTTGTCCCATCTTAGTTACAATTCTGCTGGCCAGCAAAAACTCAATCTCTTTGCCAAGTATGGATACAGTGGTGAAGGGCAACACTATTTTAGAATACAAGCTCATTTGCAAAACATTATGGCAGAAGATAATGGAAGATGATCAGTGCACTGCTTCCCCCAAAGAGTTAAGAGGAGTTAAGGGGAAAATGAGACAGCAGGTGCCTTGATGTGTGATCCTGGCAAACTAAATGATCTCAAGGGCATTTGTAGATGAGACTGGAAGGAGGCTTCCAAACAGGCTTGATATAGAAAATACACTTCAGCATTATTATGGCAATCTGTTATCATTAGTGATGATCGTGGAACCAGTGTATTTAGACTCTGCCACTATAACACAATGTGCTACGTGAGGGGGTACAAAAGCACCTAAAATAAAGTTGTATCATAGGGAAAAGATCGTAATTTCACAAAGTTTGGATGTAGATTATATAGAAAAGTTTATTGTTAGTGAGTCTTTTTTTCTTCTGTTTTTAAAATTTAACAAACACCAAATAAAATATGCATTTGCATATAAATAGTAGAACAGAAAAAGAAGATTTACACAAACTTGAAGATCTTTATCCTATACAGGCTGCCTTTTCCTTTTAAAATAAAGAACATCTGAGTTGTAGTTTTCTGATCTCTCCTGCTTGTCTGTGTTTTTTCTGACTCTCTTTGCCAAGTGAGTTATGAATAGAAACAATTTCCTACCAATGTACCTAGTGTAAGAAGTAGAAAAAAATGGAGGATAGCCAGTCTGGGTTTGCAACTGACCTTAGAAGCAGGGTAGACCTTTGCTCATCTGTCATTGGCTTTTGGTGAGCCACTTAATTTTACCCTGTGGATGGCATAGCAAAAAACTTAGGCAAAAGCAAAAGCATAAACATGGTGGGGCTGACAGGAAGGATTGTTTCAAGATGAAGTCACTATGTCAGAAGAGGGAAGATGCTGATCCCTCTCTTTTTGCTTCCATGATTGGGAAGACTAGCTGGGCCTAATCAAGCTCATCCAGAACAAATATATGCTGGAGGTGACATGTTTTCAAGATGTCTCAGAAATAGAATTATGTCAGGAAGGTCGAGGTGAGTAGGGAGCAATGAAAGATGTGCCCAAGGTTGTTGAGAGGAAAGCTCTTTGCAAACTATAATGTCTGATTGTTATTGTTCAGTTGTCATCAGTTATGTCTGTGACCCCATTTAGGGTTTTCTTGGCAAAGATGCTGGAGTGATTTGCCCTTTCCTTCTCCAGCTCATTTTATAGAGGAAGAAAGGGAGGCAAACAGGGTTGAATGACTTGCCCAGGGTCACACAGCTAAGTGATTGAGATCAGATTTGAACTCAGGAAGATGAGTCTTCCCGACTCCAGACCCTGCATTCTATCTATCCACTCTGCTGCCTAGTAGTTGCCATAGCTTCCTCCACCAAAGCACTTTTATGATGCCTTGTCTTGGTGTGAAGGTGACCCTCAGATTCGTGACAAAAATTTTGGTCATGGAAATTCCTAAGATTGTCTGATAAAGTATAGAGGCCTTGAGATTTGAACTAATGGAAGAAGTTATTTCATCAATGATATCATACATCTTTTGAAGTATCAAAGCACCTAATTTAATAACATCTTCTTTGTACTTAAATGTACTGTTGTCTTACATAATTCCAATACAGTAAAATGAAGAAGACAGGAGGGTGGAGAAAGAAACTCTTAAATACTTATTCTGAGGCAAGCTTTCTAAGAGAGGTATCATGTTGAATTGCTTATAGTGCTGGTCTTGGAGTCAGGAAGGCCTAAGTTCAAGCCCTCCCTCTGTTGGCAGCATGATCCCCAAACAAATAATTCAACTTCTCAGTGCCTCAGGCAACATCCAAAGACAAAGGTTCTTAATTAGGGTATGTGAATTTTTAAAAATAACTGTTCCAATATAATTGATTTTCTTTGTTATCTTAAATATTTTAGTGATTCTGTGTAGGATCTTCAGGCTTCACTAATCTGCAAAAGGGCCCTATGACACAAGAAAGGTTGAGTCCTTGCTCTAAATTGTAGAGAAGTATTGGAAGAGGAAGTTTCTTTACCAAGAATTCCCTAGACTAATGAAATCACAGACATGGACTATTTCTCCTTTCTTTCTTCCTCCCCCACAAGATTCCTGAAGTGTAGAGATGCTTGTGAAGGTGTTTTATTTTCAAGTCCCAGTAGACTCTAGAATATAGTTGTATAAATATTTCAACTACAAGCCCAGGTAATAGTTATCTAAAGCTGTTTTTATGCATGATATGACAAAGTAATCATGTATAGTCCTAATTATAAAAATGCCATAGGAATATGGTCCTTTGAAAATATCCTTTCTTTTTGAACAAGTTCCTCAAATATTTTTGCAAATAATATACTTTTTTGTGCCAGTATATAAATAGCCTTACCATGTTACAATACTGAAAAAGTTGCCAATGCTATTTCTACATTGACAAGTAAAGCCCTTGGCTTGGAACATGCTTTGTTAATTACCAGTGGTGCTGAAATGTGTCAGGATCAAGAAAAACCTACCACTAGGACCAGAACATAGCTCCTAGTATCATGGACCAAAAAAAGAATGCCTCCAAAGTGACCTCACATTGTCTGCCTTGTTTTTAAGATTTTCTTATGTGGGCTAATGCCATCCTTTTGCATGAAAAGCTATTTCAGGGTATTTCATGATTTTTTTTAGCCCATTGACACACATGCAAACTTGCTAGGAAACACTTTTTTGAAAAACCTATATTGTTCTCAGTTTAAGATCTAGGTGTTTCAGAGGACCACAAAGTCAGTCTGAGCTAACAGTGTCACATGTGCCAAAATTCCTGCTGCAATCTCTTTCTTTTTTTGGACTAGAACTGATTTCATTGGTAAATGGAAAACCTGGTGAGGAATTTTCTTTGCCAATGCCATTTAGCATCTTTTCTAGAACTTTTAACCTCAGAGAGTTGCATGGGGACATGGAGAGGTTATATGAGTTTCCCCATGTGTCATAGGTTAGGACTTGAACCCAGGCCTTCTTGACTCTGAGGATAGTTCTCTCCACTATGGCATGCTGCAATCTTAGGCTCTATTAATACAAGAATAATGACCAACTCAGGGAAGGCAATAGTTGCTTTGTCCATTGTTCTGGATAAACTACATTCCAACACTGTTCAGTTCTTGACACTATATTTTAAGAAGCCTACTGACAAACTAAAGTATGTCCAATATAGTGAAGAATCTAGAATCTTTCGTGTGAGGAATGATTGAGAAAATGGTTGATGTTTAGATCGGAGAATCTCTTGCCTGGCACACAAAAAATCCCAAAGGCCCCTGGTACAAAATGATTTGTCTGTGTGTAGAGATAATGAGATTACATCATAAGAGTTTTTGCTTTCTAACTGCACATACTTCCTTTGTCCTCTAAGCTAATAAGCTCAAGAATACAGATTATAAATAAAATTCATAAAATGTTCTGAGCAAGCAGGTAATCAATTGCCAGTCAGTTGAATTTGATGTAATCCATTACCCACAGTGTTCCTCTCCTCCGATGACCACACATTCTCTATGGAAAAAATACAAATCAAGATGCAAATAAAATTACTTTTATCTAGTAAAAACATTGCTTTTAAAAAATAGCCAGTAATCAAACTTTTAAACAGCAGAGAAACACTTAATGAGTCATACCACTTGTTGCATTGCAATGAAACAGAAAGGTGAAACAGTGGTATGGATTAATCATTGTTCCATTGGTTTCTTTGAGAAGGTTTAACTCAATCATTTCCTGCTAGATTTTTTTTGAAGTATTACCTACATACCTCAGACAATCCTATTTTCCATTCTTCCCCATGTGGACTAATCACAGCCCTGTATTTTATTTTTATTTTTTAATCAAAATTTTATTTTTCCCAATTAAATATAAAGATAATTTTTAATGTTCATTTAAAAAATTTTGGGTTTCAAATATTTACCCTTCCTCTCTCACCTCCCATCTCACTGAGACAGTAAGTAATTCAATATAGATTATACATGTGCTAGATTAAAAAAAATAAGTTGAGCTATGAGCCAGGGAAAATAAAAAGGCTGGGCTTATTACAAAGCATAGACCCTCTCTCCTATAAAGCACCTTCTATCTGTTGCTGCTGCTGCCAATATTCTCCACTTCTCTCTCCAGCTTTATTCCCTTATGTCCCTTGTCAGAGAGATTTAAAGTCTGCTACTATGGTGAAATAAAAACAAAAACCCCGGTTCTAGTCCTGAGATAGCTAGCTTCCTCTCTTCCTGAGGTGGGGAGAAATAGAACTACTAGGCCTTATAATGCCTTGGACTCTTCACAAGGGAGCCAGCTCAAGACTTGTCAAAAGGATTGTCACACTATGACATATGATATTAATCTTCAAATAATATCATTCAATTTAATTTAAGAAACATTTGAGGGCCCACTGTATGCAAAATGGTGCTAGCCACAGGGGATACAAAAGGGAAAAAATGAAAGAAGAGCTTCTTCTCTTCTAGAGAAATATGAGATGTACGAGGATAACTAAATGCAATATAATTTGAGGAGGAAGCAAGAATTAGCATTAGCAGCAAGTTGTGCTGCTGCTGGGAAGACTGATCAGAAGACGCTGTCCTGGAGCTGGACATTTGAAGGAAGATGATAATAATAGTTAACATTTCTATAATGCTTTAAAGTTTAAAAAGTACTTTGCATATAAGATCTCATTTGGTCCTCACAACAGTCTTGGGAGGTAGGTGATATTATCATCTCCATTTTGTAGATGAGGAAACTGATGTGAAGAGAGGTTAAGTGACCTGTCCAGAGTCACATAATAAGTGTCTGTGACTGGATTTTAGCTCAGGTCTTCCTAATTCAGACTCTGGCACCCTTTCTACTGTACCATCAAGCTAAGAGACAGGGATGAGGAAGAATTCTGCTTCAGTCATAGGTTGTGCAAATGCACTGAGGCAGGAGATTTTGGGAAAGAGTTAAGTCTAGCTGGACAGGAGTGTAGAGTGTGCAAAGGGAAGAAATGTGAAAAAAAAGTCTGCGGATGTGAAAGAAGTCTGCAAAAAAAGTTGGCAGAAGATTGTGAACTACCTAAATGCCAGGTTGGGGAGTTTGTATTTTATCTGAGTGGTAAGAGGGAGCCACTGAAGATTTTTGAGCAAAGGAATGGCATGATCACACCTGTTCCTTAGAAGGACCTTTTGGGAGCTTGTATGGATGATGGATTTCAGATGGAGAGGCTTGAAACAAAGAGTACAATAGTCTAGATGAGTAGAGCTAGACTAGTGGCTCTGGGAATAGAGCAAAGGTCCTGGGTAAGAGGGGTGTTATGGAGATAAATAATATAGGGCATAGCAATATCTTGGATATGGGTATTGAGGAGGGGAAATGAGTCTAGCTCCAGGGTCATGGAAGTCCCATGCTTCTCAGGAAGCATGGGAAAGTTCTATCGTCTGGACAGAACTTGAACCTGGGTGACTAGAAGAATGGTAAAGTTCTGACATGTGGATAAGGTGATAGATTAGTTCTATGTATATGTAGACTATGCTAATAGAAGTTACAAGAAGTCAGACTTTCAGTTAAGTTAAGGAGAAACTTTCTAATCCTTAGAGTTGTCACTCATAAAAGGGAAATAATAAACTTTAGACTCAGGAGAACTGAGTTTGAATCTTGACTTAATGGGTGTGCAACTATAGGCAAGTTACTTAACTTCTGAGGCTCAGTTTTATTTTCTATAGAATGAGGACAATATTATTTGTTTACCTACCTCACAGGGTGTTGTGAAGGGAGTGTTTCATAAACCTTAAATTGTTACATAAATGTGAATTGTTAATTATATGATAATAATAAAGTGGAATACATCTCTTTATAAAGTAGTGAGTTCATTAATAAAGGTGTTCAAATGAAAGCTGTCCATCAGAGATTTTATAGAAGGAAGAACTTATTTGGGTGGAAGGCTGGACTGGATGCTCTCTAAGGAGCTTTAGATTCTATAACAAAGCTTAATTATAGTGCTAAGGAAAAGTCTTGGTCAAGAGGAAACTCTAATAGCTTAATCAATCAATCTGCAAGCATTTAGTAAGTGTCAGGGACTGTACTAAGCAGTAGGGATGAAAAAAAGCCAAAAAATGGTCTCAGTCCTCAAGGAGCTCACATCGTAGCATTTAGGAAAGGTAATAGAGTAGTTTAGTGATAAATGATGGATTGTTGCTTTACAAGTCAGGCCAGGAGAACCCAGAAGAAAGGATCAAAGTATTTAGAACTGAACATAGCTTTAGGAAGCAGATAGTCCAACAGCCTCATTTTATAGATGAGAAAACTGAGACCCATGGAGATAAAGTGATTTACCCAAGTAAGTAGTAAATGGCAGTTCTGGTCTTCCAAGTCAGGTTCTCTGACTTCCAGATCTGGTGTCCCTTCTACAACCTCATGCTGCATCTATAGATCCAAGAAAATAATCATTCTAAGAGACACAGTACTAGGAACCTTGGAACTGTATCCTTGACCTTGGAACAGGTGAGCACAACAGTGAACCTAGGGGTTGGTAGACCATGGATCACAGATTAGAGACTGTCAGCTTTCTGTTCTGCTTTAAGGTATATTTCTTCACATGGGTGGGGAAGGTTGGGAAAGTCTCTCCTACTTTCTAGAGTGAGACAGGGTCTTCAGTCAGTGACTACATCCCCTGTGGAATCTTTTTGTTGCAACAAGGAGGAAGGGCAGTATGGCCCTGGCTGGTGACTAAAGAAGTGGGTCAACTCTTCTGGGCCAAATAAAATAATGGGGTTTAATTGCCCTAATATTAGTTATTGCCTCCATCTACTTGGAATCCTTTAGAGGACCAATCAATTAAGGAAAGCAATTTCTTTTCTCTTGAAGGACTGCTCTTCAGGGCCCTGTTATTTAGGTAGCTGTAAGAAAAAAAACCCCAAACATCATTTTAACTTCTTAGCTTGGTAGACTGGGTTCAGCACCCACTGAGTGTCAGCAATCTTCTTCCTGGTAGGTCTGCCAGGTGCCTCCTCTTGGGGAGTTACACTGATAATGAATTGGCAAAGGAGAGACTTGGAAACAGCAAAGGACAATAGTTAACTGAAATCTAGAAAGAAAGAGAAGATTGGAAAAAATCTCAAACTCATCCAGGGGGCCATTATGTGTCATGCTGAAGTGTCCCAGTGAATTTTGCAGACTCCATGTAGGCTGAAGGAGCCCAGAGGGGACCATCTTACATTTGCAGCATTGTCAGGAATGAAAGTTTTCTATTTCCTTGGTTGTTTAATAGTAGTCCCGAAACATATGCTAATTCTTTAAGATAGGGAATTAATGATCTTATCCAAATGAAATTTGGTAGATGTAGAGGGAAGCAAAATATTTTCAGATTCAATAGAAATATCTAGTTTGGAATTAAGGTAGAAAAAGTAAGGTACTGCTTTATCTGCTATTTTAGTTGGAGTCAGGCAGTGTAGCTGACTTTAAGGGTAACAGGGAGATTGAGCTAAGGCCTTCATTGTGGCCATAGCTTACATATAATTTTGAATGTGTCACAGGGGCACTTTGCTGTGTTTCAGGTATGACACAGAATCCTGGATAGTGTCAATGTATACTATCTAGATTGGTGATAGGCAGTATCTGACATTTGTCTTATACAAGTTGTTGTGTATTTTGTCTTAAAATGGCCTTATTTATCACCATAGATTCCACCTTCACTTAAAATTTTATCAAGTTCCCCCTCCCCAACCCAACCCTATTCACTGGGAATGATACTAAACATGCAACACAACAAAAAACTCCTAAAGAAGGAGAAAAAGAGGCCCAAAATGTTATTTGTCTAGCTGCTTCCAGGCATCAGCCAACTAAAGAAGATGCATAGAGACATAGTTACTTTAATAACAATTACTCAGACCACCAGAAATTGCAAATGCCTCCTTCCAGGCAACCAAAGTCTGGGTTCTCTATGAACAATCCAAGCTTCCTAATGGTACCAAACTTGTTGAGCCTACTTATCTATTAGCAACAAGTAACAGCTTTTCCAATTTTATTTTTACTTTTTGGAGGGGGGAAGGCAAGGCAATTGAGGTTAAGTGACTTGCCCAAGGTCATACAGCTATAGTAAGTGTGCCAGGTGTCTGAGACCAGATTTGAACTCAGGTCCTCCAGACTCCAGGACCGGTGCTCTATTCACTGCACCA
Organism: Petaurus breviceps papuanus; assembly: GCF_028583685.1. Lineage (NCBI taxonomy): Eukaryota > Metazoa > Chordata > Mammalia > Diprotodontia > Petauridae > Petaurus > Petaurus breviceps. The sequence goes on from NW_027185810.1 coordinate 3,693,891, forward strand.
CCAACCTGTCCCATGCATTTTCAATTAAAGGAAAAGATTCCTGATGATTTTTTTCTTCACATTTCAATCACCATGACAAAATTCAGCCTCTAGCTATGTCCAGCTCTATAGCTTTTCATCACTAAAGTGCTGAACAAACTGTCACCACTATCTCCTGCTGCTTCTCGCCATGGTGCTGAAATATCATGGGCCACATAAAGTCTTCTGCCTCTGGAAGCTTCTATACCATGGTTTGTTTGTTTTTTTAAACTTGGATCCAACCCTAAGATGGATAGATTTGAGGGGGTCCATGAACTTGGTTGGAAAAAAGTGACTTCTTTAATTTCCTTAACTTCTAACTGAAAGTTACTATTTCTTTCTATTATGAATGTATTCTACCAATGGACCACAGGCATCAGTTAATGAGGGCAGAAGGTGCCAGTGTATTGGAGGGCCTCTCTACTCTTCCTACCAATCACCCCAGAATCAAAGCTCAACAGGGGTAAGGGGTTAGAAATATCTCAGCATCATTGTTGCTTGTGAAAACCTTTATTGCTCCTACTGCCTTGGGAGTTAGTTCTTGTGTTTAATAAGAGATATGCCTAAGACAAGAGCAGTATTTGAAATATACCTAGGAGAGGTGGTGGCAACATCTGGGACACTTCTTTCTCAATCAACTAACTTCCCTACGTACTATATTTCTAGAGTGATGAACAGGGGTATAAAGGTTGATTCCTTTTTGTGATTTGCAGCTTTAATGATCTTATTTCTACATCACATTCTCCACATAAAGTAAAGTCAGGGACCTCTGTGATCTATTTTGCCCTGGGCATTTTTATAGGTTGATATTAACAGAATAATGCATTAGCAAACATCTTTTCTAAGGTACTAGAAGGAGGAGTCTTATAATAACAACTCACATTTATATAGCACTTTAAATCCAGTGATGGACTGTGTATCTAAAATTTGAGGAAGTTTGACCCAATTAGATTTGGAGAGGATCATCAGCAGGTTGACCTCAGAATCATGGATTTTTTTTCTTTTAACTTCAGCAACTCACAAAGACCATTTACCAAGGCAGAAAAGGATTAAGTATTGTAGTCCCCATTCCTGTCTTCAAGGGCAGCTATTTGGTGAAGTGGATAGAGAGTGAGGCCCAGAGTCAGGAAGACTCCTCTTCCTGTGTTCAAATATGACCTCAGACACTTACTAGCTGTGTGACCCTGGACAACTCACTTAACTCTGCTTGCCTCATTTCCTCATCTATAAAATGAGCTGGAGAAGGAAATGATAAACTACTCCAGTATTTTTGTCAAGAATTCTGCAAATGGGGCCACAAAGAGGTGTATGGGGCTGAAACACTCAACAACAAAATGACAAAAATCCCTATCTTTAGTTTGCTGAGGTCCAGATTATAGACCAGATAACCTTTACTTTATCTCTAAGGTTAACATTGTGATTTGTGGAAGCAGAGATAATGGCAGTTATTCATGGAACATTTGGGTGAAGATCAAAGGAAAGAGAAAGAGAAGTGGTTTTATCAAAAGAGCAGAATACATACCACCTGTACAGAAGGAAGAAATAAATGAAGAGTTTGGAAAATATCAGAATCCTGACAGGGAGACATGTCATGGGGAGCTTCAATTACACATATGTCTACTAGGGCTCTCTCTGACAAAAGCAGAGCAGGACGTTTGACTTGTCTTAATTATAATTTAATCCTTCAAAAATTAGAGGAATTAGAAGGGGAAATAGTAGTCTGGATCTCATTCTTGCCATCAGTGAGGAATTGGTTGGTGGGGTATAAAAATGATGATGATGCCTGGCATTTATAATAGCACTTAAAAGATTTACAAATCAGGTTATATATGTTGACTCACTTGATCCTCACAACAATCTTGTGAGGTAGGTGCTATTCTTACCCCCACTTTGCAGATGAGGAAATTGAGACATGTGAAGGTTAAGTGACATGCTCAAGGTTACAGAACAAGGAAATATCTGAGACAGGATTCAAACTCAGGTCTTCCTAACTCAAAGCCTTATATTCTCTAAGCATTGTACTCCTTAGGTGAAGGGAACCTAGTGGGGAATTTGAGTTTATATTAGAGGAAGAGAGGAAAGCTGGACATAGATTCTACATTTTCAGAGAACAGTTTTTTAAAAGGTTCAGAGGAAGGAGAAGTAGGATCCAATGGAGAGGGGAAGTCATTTGGGGAGGGATGAGAAACTCTCAGCAATGAGATTCTAAAGTACTAAAGGAAACAATTTTGATACTGAGGAAAAACTGAAATCACTTGAAGAGATGAATGTGGATTTACAGAGAATTAATTACTCAATTTTGATTATAAAAAGATATGTACAGAAATAGAAGCAAGGAGCTGGTATCTTAGGGCATGTATGAAAGTGTGGCATGATCCTGTAAGAATACTGTCAGGTATGTTTTAGCTTAGCATGAGCTGTAGCTGGGGAGAAGAGCTAAGGACAACAAGAAGGATGATCAGATGCTATATAGAGACATGTTTGAAAAAAGGGGGATCAAAGAATGGTTGGAACCAGGATGAAAGGAGAGAAGGAAAAATAACTGACAGCAAAGACAAGGCAGAGTGGTTTGATTTCTATTTTGTTTTGGATTTTTTCTGTTTTTTTTTAAATAGGGAAATACAGTTTTTCCAAGGAATTAAGAGGATATTTACAAACAATAGGGTGTAATAACAATATTTTAAAAAGGACTGGACAGTATCATAGGTTTCATATTTTACAATAGCAAATATTTCTAGTAAACACTAATATTAATCATATAAATGCAACTTGAATCCAAGATAAAAAGGTTATTTATGTGGGTTATACGCTATTTGGAGTAATTTAGGCCAATCTGTGTTAACTGGCAGTGATTTAACAAACCGATTTCTTAATACTTATAAAAAAATAACAATTAATTTCATGGCTTTAAATGTTTGAGTACAGAATTTGAATACAGCAAACATAACATTCCAGTTTTTTTTTTTTTACAATATTATGTAGTTCATTACCACTAATCCCAATCTTCATTGCATTTGTATGAAACAATAGGCCTCATGGCCCAGAACTGCTTCATTCCACATGTCTGCCAGGGGAAGTTACTTTTATGTTGAAGAACAGTATGGAAATGGTTAATAGGACATTGATACCCAACTTAAGTAACTTGATTACTTAAGTAAGCTTAGCTTACTTTGATGAATTCAAGTCATCTGACCCAGATGGACTACATACTTGGGGACTGACTGTAAGAATTGTAGATTGTATTTTCCTAGCCACTTTCAGAAATACTTACAATATTGGGGAAAACTTAGAAAATTGGGGAAAGCAATATACGATTGGAGAAAGGTAAATAAACCAATTTCTAATGTATAATATATTTCTAATATATATTCTAATTTATATATGCGCACACATATATACACACATAGATGTGTGTGTGTGCTTGTGCATATTGAGAGAGAGAGAGAGAGGGAGAGAGAGAGAGAGAGAGAGAGAGAGAGAGAGAGAGAGAGAGAGAGAGAGAGAGAGAGAGAGAGAGAACGGCAATTCTTTTCATTGCTTTTGGGAATTCTTGTGGGGCAATACCTTCTACCAGTGAAGACATTTCCACTATCAAAACAGACTGGCAACTTCTGTAACTTGAAGATTTTAGAGAGCTGCCTGGGGTGCTGGGAAATGAACAACTTACCTAGGGTTATGTAGCCAGAATTTATTAGATGTAGGACTTAAACTTATGTTCTTTCTGACCTAGAAGTTGATCTTTTATCCTCTGTACCAGGCTGGTTAGGGCTGGTTGTTGCCCTGCATAAATACACATTAAAGGTAGACCCCTAGACTACCTGTCCATCTCTGCTCACCACCCTAGCAGTCTTCTTCTCATGCTTGGCAATGCTACCCCTCCTAGAGCTCTTCAGATTAGTGAGTTCCTCCTGGAACATTAATTTGAGGAAGTACCTATACCAGCCATGTTCTCTTCTAAGTTGTACCAACCCAAAACTTCTGAGATTACTTTTCCACCTTGCCCTAATCCAATTTTCCCACCCCCTTCAGCTCCCTTTTACGTGTTGAGTCTTCCCTTATAAGAATATAAGCTCCTTGAGGGCAAGGAGTGTCTTTCTTTTTGTTTTTATCTGTACTCCCAGTGCTAGTGCACAGTGCCTGGCACTAGCAATTATTAATAAATGTTTTATTAATTTTTATTAAATGTTTTATTGATCTATTTAGGATCACAGGAATGAAGAGGAAAGACAAAGACCTTGCCTTCTATGCTTAGCTAACTTTTGTGCTTTCTTGGATTCATTTATATGGCAGATCCAAAGCATTTGGGGTCCCTAAAACATATAGTAGGTCAGAGTTATAAAGTTCTGTAGGATTTCTTTGGCAGACTACCTGAAATAAGTTTGAGGACAAAGGCTCCCCATAAAGAAATTAGCTAGAGTATTAGAAAGAATTTTTAAACCTAAGTCAGAGTGAGACTTTGGACAGAGACCCTACCCATGGTTAACAGAAAGCTAAGGCTGAAAAAAAAAACTTAAACCTGCCAGTATTTGGATTAGTCTGGTGTTTGAATTAAGGAATCACTTTCTGGAGAGGAAATGCTACTATAGTTAAGGTTTTGAGAAAAGACAGAATCTTATAGGAGAAAAACCCACTAATGATTTTCAGCATTTGTTTGATCAAATCTGAGGGCCCTTCCTGCCTATCTCAAAGAACTGTAGTAGGAAGTCTCTGAGCTTTAAGCTAAAAGAGTGATAGTAGTACTCACTCTTTCTCTCATGGAATGGAAAAAGTCTTTAGCCAAGGGAGGAAGGAATCAAACATTTAATGAGCACCTACTTTGTATCAGGAATTGTTTTAGATGCTTTACAAATATTACCTCAGTTGATCCTCACAACAATTCTATCCTTATTTTATAATTGAAGAAACTAAGGCAGACAAAGGATAAGGGATTTACACAGGGTCACACAGTTGTTAAGTGCCTGAGGCTAGATTTGAATTCAGATCTGACTCCAGGCCTTCTGTTTTGCCAACTATTCCACTTAACTGCCTCTAACTTTACCTGAATTGGAATGATTCTAACTGAATTTAGGAGCAGAGATAAATGTACTTGTGCCCAATGGATTCATGCCTGAGAGCAAACAGTAGCAACCAAAGGACTGGTGAAGAACCATGAAACATTGGTCACATGAATGCAGACTATATGCTCAGCTCAGACTATGCTCCCTGAGAAACTAACAGGTGGGAGAACTTGTGAGATCAACACAGTGACATCACCAGAAAACATTAGTGTCTCTGTAGTATTGGAAGTGTGGGTTTCTCCTCCGTGTATGTACCACAGCCACAAGAATTCCATATGTATTTGTGCTTCTTCAAGTATGCTCTATAGGCATTCAGTATGTGCTTACTGTTTTCACTGATGTGTGCATTTGTTGGAGAGTGTACCCTAGGTTTCTGGGAGAAATGTTTTATTGCTACTTTTCTTACTATGCTATTTCATTAAAAGCTTTTGCTTTGAACAAAATATGTCCTTTGATGAAGCATTAAAATAGCACACCAGTTGGGGATCATAAGCTGTGTTTTTAAGTGGAACCAAAAGGATACATTGAATCTAGGGTAGCCTTGATTGCTATATAACTTCCCCTGGATGACTGGCTGGTGAGATTCCAAGTCCAATGCTTTCTCCATTAGCTTTGGCTGCTATGCACGTTCCCTAGTAGTTCATTCATAGCTTAGAGAACCTTTGACCACAATCATTCAGCTTTATCCCATCTTCAGATGTTTTATTCATATTTTGTTGTCAATGAACCAGTTAACTAAAACCTATGCATGTATCTGAGTGCGACAGAAAACACATTCAAATTTCTATGTTGACTTCATGATGGGGAGGCTAGGTGACTCAGTAAATAGAATGCCGGCCCTGTAGTCAGGAGGACCTGAGCTCAAATCCTCAGACACTGAACACAAACACTAGCCATATGACCTTGGGCAAGTCACTTAACCCCAATTGCCCTCCAAAAAAAAGCAAAAAAACTGTTTTTAAAGACTCCATTACGTATTAAAAACAGCTATCAACCAGCCAATGAACCAACCAACCTACCAGCCAATCAACCAACCAACCATGCTTGGCTTAGTCTAAGGAGGATAAGTTGAAGAATTGGTGGAAAGACTCAGGGGAAAGTGGGAAGATAAGATAGTTATCTTCAAATATTTAAAGGGCTATCTTATGGATAGTTGAATAGACTTACCTTTTTGGTAAAACACTAAAAGCAAAAGTAATAGAGTAAAAGTTATAGAGAAACAGATTTAGGCTTGATGTAGGTTATAATTAGAGCTATCCTAAGTGGAATGAGTGAGTTTCCCCTGGAAGGAGTGAATTCCCAATCACTAGTAAACTAGCTTCTTCTGGAAGGATAAAGATAAATGAATTTTCACAATTTATTTTGTGGGGATATTCGTTTATCTTCATATTCACTTATAATTATGTTCATTTCCTTACATCAGCTTGCTTTCTGGGGATCCTATAGAGGAGATTCCTTCTTCAGGTAGTAGGTAACCTCTAAAGTTCCTTTTAATTCAGAGATTTCATAGTTCTATTAATATTCCATAGTTCTATGAACTTAAATGAACAAGTATATATCGATCATCTCTTTGCTTCCCCAAGTTGGTTCTTTGAGGCAGCTAATGACTCAAAGCACAGAGTATTGGGCCTGGAATCAGGAATACCTGAATTCAAATCAAGCCTTAGACACTTCCTAGCTGTGTGACCCTCACCAAGTCACTTAACCTCTGATTGCTCGACAAAATGGATCTACTGGAGAAGGAAATGGCAAACTACTCCTTCATCTTTGCCAAGAAAACCCCAAATGTGGTCATAAAGGCTCAGACATGACTGAAACAACTGAACAACAACAAAAGTTGGTTCAAAGGATAATAGTATTTAGAGCAGAAAGGGACCAGAGGTATTCCCATGGTCCAACCCTCTCATTTCATAGATGAGGAAATTGAGCCCAGGGAGGCAAAGCAACTCACCCAGTATCACACAAGTAATTAATAGAACTGGGTTTCAGACTCACGTCTCTTGGTTCTCAATATATTCCCTTTCCATTAAATCTGGCTGCCTATGTACTGATATTCTGATAGTGAATGTTGGCATTGTCAATGATTTAGTAATTTCTTGTATTATTGATTCCAGGGTGAGAGTGAAAGGTTTATTATTAAAGGCTGGTTATCACCTGTGTTTTCTGCCAAAGAACAATCCCTAGTTCCTGCTTAAAGTAAACAGATGCTTTAGTTTCATATCACACATGTCACAAGACCAAAGTACTCTCAGGGATTCAATTCTATTCAAGTTAATTTAATCCAATCAACATTTATAAAAGGTTTATTATGTCCAAGGCACTGATCTTGGAGCTGGGGATGGAAAAAGGGGAAAAAAGTGGAAATATAGTTCTAGCTCTCAGAGTTTATACTCTACTGGGATGAAAGAAGGCCATATTTTAAAAATAGATTTGTAGAAAAATTCAGGTAAGTTTCTGCTAGATTATCTGCATATCCGGACCCCTAATAACAATACCTAACATTTCTATAGCTTTAAGCTTTGCAAAAAATTTTACACATATTATCTCATTTGATCCTCACAATAATCCTGTGTGGTAATTGTTATAGGATGCTATCCATTATCATCCTAACTGATGCTTTGAAAGGTTAAGGGATTTCCTCTGGATCACACAGTTAAGAAGAGGGAGAGGCAGACTGGAACTCAAGTATCTTCTAACTTGAAGTTTTTAGTATGCTTTTCACTAAACTACACCAATCCCTAATAGTACAGAATGAGAGGGCAAAAGAAGTACTCAGGTTCATATGGAAACCAGGCCTCAGCAACAGAAACCAAAGAACCAAGCCATACTTTGCAGCAAATGATATTTTCTGCAAAGTAAAAATGAGAAAGTACCACATAGGTTCTCTGAGCTAGAAAGGGAAAATGCTACATGGTGCCTAAGAGAATATCCTCCATAGGTGGGTGGGTACCTTTAGCCACTTCTTAAATCAAGGTGCAAGGGGCTAGACCTGTCTGAAAGCAACATAGCCTTCTATGAAATTTATTTCCTTATATCATCAGGTAGAGACATTGACTTCCCTTCTGGGCACTAATTCCTATAGTAGTGATGGACTTACATGCCATATCTCACCATAAAAGGCAGTAAATTACATGTCACTGGAGTGTATAGAATGATTACAGACAGAACGGATGTTTTGCTTCCAGTAAAAGACATATTTTCAAATCTGTTTTTCAAAGCATTTTATTATATCTTCATTTCAAGTATGGTGAATCAATAATACCCTGCAGGAAATGAAAGAATTAATTAAATTCCATTTGATTCAGCTTTAAAAAATAAAATATGGTGACAATGCAACTAAAGAATTCCAAGTTTTTGAGTTGAAAGGAACCTCCAAGACCAACTTGTTCAGCCATACCTGAAAAAGGATCACCTCTGTGATAGCTCTCACAAGTGACCATTCATCCTCAATCCATCAATCAGTAAACATTTGTTAAATGCCTACCAGATGCCAGGCACTATGCTATGAGCTGGAAGTCCTTTGCTTGAAGTGTTCATGTGAGGGGCACTCCCCTGCAATGACTATACTTTTAGAAGGCCCTAGTCATAAAGAAGTTTTTCTTCATATCAAATTTACATTTGCCTCTCTGCAACTGCTTTCCTTTGCATTTACTTCTGCCCTCTGCATCCAAGAAGGGTTAAGTCTAGTCTCTCCTCCACATGCCAACCCCTTAAATTCTTGAAAATAGTTGTCATTCCCTCCCCCCTTTCTACACACACTTAAGTTTTTTATTCTTTGGGACAGATACCTCCAGTTCCTTTAACAAATTCTCCTAGAATATGATTTGGAAGGTCTTCACCATCCAGGTCATCTTTCTTTGTATAATCTTCAACTTATCAGTTCCCTTCCTAAAATGTGATATCCAGAAATGAACAACATAGTTCAGGGGAAAAGTACAGTGGAATTACCATTTCCCTTATTTTGGTCCCCAAACCACTCTTAACTCAGCCTAGGATAACATTAGGGTTTTTGTTGTTGCCACTTAACACTCACTAAACCCCCTTGCCTTTTTTCAGAAAAAATTCTGCCTAGTCCCATCCCTCCTGTCAACTTGCACTTGTGAAGTTAATTTTAAAAATTAAATTTACATTTATCCATATTAAATTTCATCTTAATAGATTTTGTCCAATATTCCCATCTGTTTAGATGTTTTTGAATCCTGCCTCTATCATTCACTGTCAAGTCAAGTCAGCAAGCACATATTAAACACCTACTATGTTCCAGGCACTATGCTAAGCACTGAGGGTACAAAGAAAGGTCAAAACACAGAAATCTTACCTGCCCTCAAGGAGCTCACAATCACTCTAATGAGAATGACAACATGCAAATAACTATAAACAAGCAAGATATCGAAAGTATAAGTTAGATATAATCACAGAGGAAAGATACCAATATTAGTGGGGATAAGGAAAGGTTTCTTGAGGAAGGTGGAATTTTAGCTTGAGATTTGAAGGAAGCCAGGGAAGTCAGGAGGTAGTGATGAGGAAGGAGGCTGTGTTGGCTACCCTTTCTAGCTTTGTATCATCTTTGCATTTCATTATGTATGCAATCCATGATTTCATCTGAATCGGGGTTTCTTTTTTTTAATTTTTTCAAATGCTTTATAAACTTCTGATTTGTATCATTCATTTCCACCAGATTTTGAGTTACACATTTTCTCCCCGTTTTCCCCCTACTCACCGCCCCAAAATAGCTGTCCCATAGGATATCCTCTCCTCCAATCTGCTCTCTCCCATATTTTCTCCCATATCCCTTTCAACTTTTCCAGTGGATCTCTATGCCCCAGTGCCTGTATATCTTATTTCCCAATTACATGTAAAATAGTATTAATAATAGTATATATATATATGTATACATACATATATATATATTTGAGTATTTGATTTTTAAACTTTGAATTCCAGATTCATTCCCTTCCTCCCTTGTCACCCACTCTTACTGGGAAGATAAGCAGTTTAGTGTAGGTTGTACATGTGTGGCTAATGCAAAACAATAATATAGTAGATATATTGTAAAAGACTGACTATATTTCCCTTCCTCCTATCCCACCTCTCACTTGTTCTATTCTATACTTTGATCCTGTCCCTTTTGAAAAGTGGGTGCTTCCAACTTCCCTCCCCCCCAGCCTGCCCTCC
>NW_027185810.1:3709140-3764591 GCF_028583685.1 Petaurus breviceps papuanus
CATCCCCCCTCTGATCCCCTTCCCCCCTACTCTCCTGGAGGGTGAGATACCCTATTTAGTGTGTATTTCATTCCCTCCTCAAGCCAAATTCAATGGCAATAAGGTTGACCCATTCCCTTTTGCCTTTGTATTCTTCCCCTCCATTGTAACCATTTTCCCTTGCCTCTTCTATGTGAGATAGTTTACCCCATTCTGTCTCTCCCCATCTCCTCTCATTATATTCCTCTCTTACTTCTTAATTTCACCTTTTAAGTATCATCCCTTCCTGTTAAATTGGTCCTGTGCCCTCTATCTATGTATATCTGTAAACATATATACACACCCTCATATATAGACATATATATGTATATATATTTCTATTTCTATTCCCTTCAACTACTGAGAAAAGTTTCATAAGTTACAATTATTGTTTTTCCATGTAGTAATGTTAATAGTTCAACTTTGGTAAGTTCCTCATGATTTCTTTTCCCTGTTTACCTTCTAGTGCTTCTCTTGCTTCTTGTATCTGAATGTCAAATCTTCTATTCAACTCTGGATTTTTCAGCAAGAATGCTTGAAAGTCCACTGAATGACCATATTTTCCCCTGAAACATGATACTCAATTTTGCTGTGTAGGTGACTCTTGGTTTTAATCCCAGCTTCTTTGCCCTCCAGAATATCATATTCCAAGCCCCTCGATCCCTCAGTGTAGAAGCTGCTAGATCCTGGGTTATCCTGATTGTGTTTCCACAATATTCAAATTGTTTCTTCCTGGCTGCTTGTAATATTCTCCCCTTAATCTGGGAATTCTGGAACCTGGCTATAATATTGCTAGGAGTTTTCTTTTTGGGATCTTTTTCAGGAGGTAATCAGTGGATTCTTTCAACCTCTATTTTGCCCTCTGGTTCTAAAACATCAGGGCAGTTTTCTTTGAGAACTTCCTGGAGGATGATTTCTAGGTTCTTACTTTGATCATGGCTTTCATGTAGTCCAATAATTTTTAAATTATCTCTCCTGGATCTGTTTTCCAGGTCAGTGGTTTTTCCCATGAGATATTTTACATTGCCTTCTATTCTTTCATTTGTTTGGATCTGTTTAACAGCATCTTGATTTCTCATAAAGTCATTAGCTTCCATTTGCTCCAATCTAATTCTGAAGCAATGATTCTCCACATTGAGCTTTTGAGATTCTATTTCCATCTGGCAAATTCAGCTTTTTAAGGCATTCTTCTCCTCATTGCCTTTTTGAGCCTCTTTTGCCATTTGAGTTAGTCTATTTTGTAAGGTGGTATTTTCCTCATTCAGGCTGTTGACTCTCATTTCATAATTTTCTTGCATCTTTCTCATTTCTTTTCCCAATTTTTCCTCCACTTCTCTTATCTGCTTCTTAAGGTCCTCTATGGCCTGTAACTAGCTCGTATTTTCCTTTGAAGCTTTTGGTGCAGGAGTTCTTACTTCACTGTCTTCCTCTTGTTCCATGCTTTGCTCCTTTTTGTCCCCAAAATAGGAGTGTAATGTTGGAATCTTCTGTCTGCTTTGTTTCTGTTGCCTGGTCATATCATCCCTCAGTCACTTGACCCCTGGGATTTTTGCCACAGTAGGGGAGCTTTTGTCCCAAACACTGGGGTTTTCTCAGCTGCTGGAAATATTAAATGGGTGCCCTCTCTGAGGTCTGCACACACTCTGGAAAGCTGGACACACACCCCAGGACCTCCACCCTAGACTACAATCCAGATTCAAGCAGGTTAAAGCAAGAGCAATTACCCCTCAGACTAGTGCTTGGTCCCCCTACACTCTGCAGGCCAGGAGCTCTGGATGGCTGTGCCAGCATCTCAGAGGCTTCTTGCCCTGGGGCAAAAGCCATGCACTCCCACTTACTGGGTCCCAAAGTCCAGACTGCACTGATCTCTCACTTTGTCCTTCGCATCTATGTGTTGATAAATCTGGAAATGACCACAGCTGCTGCTGATCTGGAGTCCCTCCTGATGGTGGCTGGTCAGGCCTGCCCTGGGGCTAAAGCCTAGTCATGGGGCTGGGCTTAGCTCCCAGAGCTCTGGGCTGGCTGCTTGCTGCCGGCATGTGGGGCTGTCCTCAGTGGGAGGTTAGTTTCTCTGTGTCATTTTGTGGGTTCTGCAGCTCCAAAGTTTGTTCAGAGTCCCCTTTTTACATGGATTGGGGAAGGTGGAAGCCGGAGCAGTGGGGAGGTCGTGCTTCTACTCCGCCATCTTGACTGCTCCCTCCCTCCTCCTCCCCCCCCCATAGATCTTGTATAAGAGAAAAAAAAGTTCTTTTTTTAGGTTAATATATCCCAGCCCTGGCCTTTATCAAGAATCTCTATACCATAGGTTCTTATTCTTTTGTATGTTCAGATAGACCCCTTTTGCAGTTGGCAAAACTCATGAACCCTTTCTTAGATAATATTTTTAAAATCCATAAAGTAAAACAGCAGGATTATGAAGATAACTAGTTATATTGAAATGCAGTTATCAAAATATTTTGAAAAAATATAAGTTCATAGACTCCAGGTTAAGAATCTCTGTACAGAACTGGGAAAATTATGTATAGATTCCTTCATTTAAAACTGAGTACAGAAGGGTGTGGGTAGGCTATTTCCTCCTATATTAAACATGTTAAGATCCATTACCATGTGCTCAGCACCATCCTGAACAATGTGTGGGAAACAAAAGCCATATAAGACATGCCTGTCCTTGCTTACAATATAGCTGGAGAGAAAAGATGAACCTGCAGTTAAGAGAAAAATACAAGAGAGCTTGTCTCATTTTATGTGGCTCAAACTTTGGTTTGATATAGTAAAATAATAAACAACAGAAGACATCCCAAGGTCATAATCACATTGGGTCATTTGGGGACACTGTCCTCCAGCATTAATGCATTGCTTGTCACTGGCTGGCTGAACTATCAATCAATGTCAAGCTATCAAGTGATGATAGAGCAACCAATTAAAACTGTCGCTTTCTGTGCATGGTACTGACACCTCAGTCAGCCAGTGACATTGATCGATAGAGGGAAAGGCTATAGAGTCTTCCTTCTATATTAAGTTTCTCATTTTTATGTATTTTATTATTATTCTAGAGGCCCATTAGAACAACATTCCTTCATTTGTCCCCAAACCAGCTAACAATAATAGTTATCATTTATATAAGGCCCACTATGTGACAGGCTCTTTATAAAATTATCTCATTTGATCCTCACAAAAACCTTGGGAAATAGGTGCTATTATTATCCCCATTTTATAGTTGGGGAAACTGAGGGAAACAGAATTTAAGTAAGTTGGCTAAGGTTATATAACCAATAAGTGTCCAAGACTGGATTGGAACTCAGGTCTTCCTGATTCCAGGTCAAGGTTTTATACACTGCACTACCTGATTGCTTCAGCTCAAACTCCTTCCCTTCTACTCTCCTACCAAAGGGATGGCCATGTCTTACCATGCACACTTTCATTTGTTCCAATTACACACAATCTGTGATAGGTTTTCAAGCTCCTTCCCCTTAAGAGACTCCATCTCACCATCTAATCAAATTGCTTTGTTCTGGATAATCATCCTTCAATATCTATGCCTACTTTGTATATTCTTATCTAATATTCCTTCAACAGAATATATGCTCCTTGAGGGCAGGGACTTTGAAAAAAATTTGTCTTTGTGTGTATCCCCAGTACCCAGTACAGTGCCTTATACAAAGTAAATACTTAATAAATGCTCATTGGATTGGATGCTAGCTCCAAAATTATACAGATTCACAACAAAAAACTCTCTCTCTCTGTGTGGGGGGGGGAGGAGGGAGAAGGAGAGGGAGAGAGAGACAGAGACAGAGAGAGAGAGAGAGAGAGAGAGAGAGAGAGAGAGAGAGAGAGAGAGAGAGAGAGAGAGAGAGAAAAAGGAGGGAGAGAATGTTTTGTTTTTTAGGCTTCTATGCTGTATAACCAAAGCAGCATGACAATGAGTAGCATTAAAGCAAGACTTCATTATGTCCACTAGACAGAAGATAATGACTCAAGTACTGAAGTCGTCCTTTGGGGCCAGGTGCCAAGAAGATGAACCTCTGGTGAGATCAGATGAATGAAGCTTAATTATGCCTTCCTTGAGGACTCATCCATATTGCTTTTGTTACCTCTGGTAGGGTTAACTGTTTGGTGGGGGAACAAAACAGATACTTGGTTTTAATATGCAACATTCAAATCCTCCTGATTTCAATGGAACTGAGGTATGGAATCCCAGTGCTGAGAAAAAAGGACCTGCTTTGAAGAAATATCAAAACCATCTGTCAACCTGCCTTGGTAACTGTAGAGTAATATGAATTTTGTTGTTTTTGTTGTTCAATTTTGTCCAACTCTTCATGCCCCCATGACCCCATTTCTTGGCAAAGATACTGGAGTGGTTTGCCATGTCCTTCTCTAGCTCATTTTACAGATGCAAAAACTGAGACAAACAGGGTTAAGTGACTTGCCCAAGGTCATACAGGTGTCTGAGGCCAGATTTGAACTCAGGAAAACAAGTCTTCCTGACTCCAGGCTTGGCATTCTATCTACTCTGCCACTTAGCTGCCACATCATATGGCTTAGTTAGCTGTGAGTGGTGCTGCTGTTACTTTTCTGAAAGTAGCCCTTTCTTTTAAATCTTTTAGTGTTGAATGAAGTCAGATCTCCCCTGCCTGCCTGCCTGTACAGCTGTTACTTGTGCCTTTCACTACCCACATATTTATGATGAGCAGAAGAGACTGTGTCACCCTCAGGAGTGCGTGCAGCCAAGCTTCTGGAAGTGAGACAATGATATGACAGTTGTGGAATTTCCCCCTCGAAAAGAGACAGAGAGCTTTGACTGCTTTGCATGACTGAAAGGATGCAGGGTGTTGGCAGTCCTAGCAGATTCAACAGACAAAAGCTGTCATTTGGATATGGCCAGGAGTTGGTGTGCATGTGTCTGTATGGGTGTGTTGTGTACAGGCTTGTCTATCTTTCTCCTTTCAATTATGGTTCAATTATCCTGTGATTATATTACCATATTAAAAAAGAAACCTTCAGGAACAGTGGGGAATTAGTTTGGATGGTCTTAGGGGACTGAACTGGGGATAATAGTATGCAATAGAAGCAAAGATATTTAAAGATGATTATCAAGAAAGATTCCAGAACTGGGCAATTCTGATTAAATTGTGAAGTGGAGTCTCTCAGGGACTCTGTGTAATTGGAACAAACATAAGTGTCCAACACAATGCACAATGAAGGAGGTCCAATCCTTTGTTAGAGGACTAGAATGGAAAGGAGGTGATTTGGTATAGGGGCAAATGCAGGACTTTTATAGTAATGGATCCCAGAAATAATCATGGGACACATAAAAATGAGAAATTTACTGTAGAGGAAAGAGACCATATCCTCTATTTTCTATTAATATCATTGGCTGATTGAACTGTCAGTCTCATGTCTAAAAAGTAACAGTTTTAATATCCTGTGAACAGAAGAATCTCTCAAGGTCTCTCTGCCATATTTTGGAATTGATTGTGAGACATAGGAGACACTGGCACAGGATTTCCCAGCATGCTGTGCCCATGTCAAAGAAGGTGGTGTACTCTATGAGCAAAGCATAATTATAGCAGCTCAAAGGAAACATAAGATGCATAAATGTACAGACATCTCCACTCCAAATGTTCATGTGGACTATTTGTGCCTGACCTATGATGGAGCCTTCTGAGATCGTTTTGGTCTTATTAGTCACAGTTGGACAACACTGTACCTTGACCTCAATATAGTGATTTCATTTTGGTCTTCTTTGAGAATGAAGAACAACCAACCAGCCATATGCATGATATTTGAGAAGGGAGCAGGATTCCAGGAAAGACCGTAGGAAGTGGCATACAAGCCAGGGATTCTAAGAGACAAAGATTAGGAGAGTGGGCATTGTAGGTAAGAAAACAAACCTGTTCAAAATCACAAAGCTAGAGTGAAATGCTAAATTTGGAGAAAAGCAAACCTTGTAGTAATATTTAGCTCAAAGGTAATAACATACAATAAGATTAGAAAGGTAGGCTGAAGTCAGATAATAAAGGGCTTTAATTAACCCCTCACTAGTTGGCTGAATAGTCACAAAGCTGCCTAGAACAAAGGAGGAAGGAGTCTTAGGTAAGAATAATGAGTGACAGGTGAGGTATAACACTGCCCCCCCCCCCTCAGAACTCTAAATAATGATCAAAATAGTAAATAAACTAAAGAAGAGAAAAAACAAAAATTCTAAGAGGAACTAGCCCACATCAATAAACCAAAGGAATAATAACAAGTAGCAAAAAAAAAAAGAGAAAGGAAAGAACATATCACAAAAAGCATTTCAAAGAAAATTCAGTGAAGAGACTGATAAAGAAAAATGATTAAACACATGTGAAAAAGAGTCAACAAAATCAATAAATATTTTCAAAGGTAAGAAACCCACAGAAGAAAGGAAAATATAACAATGAATTCCATGAAATATCTGGAAATTAACCTGGAAAAAACTGGAAGATCCTTTAGAATGTTTCAGAAAAAAAAATACAAAATTAAAAGAATAAAATTTATAAGAGAGGAAATTAGGACAGAAATTTGAGCTCCCTGAAAAGAAACTAGTAAGAAAAATAAGATAGTAGAGATTTAGAACAAAGGACAGAAAAAAAATCTTTAAAATGGTGGCCTCTATAAAAAGAAAAAGGATGAAAGATTTCTCAGGATGATAGATTTAAAGTTGGAAAGGACCTGAGACATATCGTCTAATCTGCCTGATTTTATAGATAAGAAAGCTTAAGAACCAGAGGTTATATGACTTGGTTGGATTTGAACCCAGATCCACTAATTCTGAATACAATATTCTTTACACTATGCCTCACAACACAAGACTATAAGGGTTAAAGAAAAAAAAAATCTGAACCAAATTAAAGACAAGATTTAAAATACACGTGAGCTCTCCAAAAGCCAAAGAAATTGAGCTTTAAGGTTAAGATGAGAAGAGTTAACGTGATAATTATTGGTCCTCCAGAGAATGATAATGAAATAAAAATTCTGAATGATTGCATGGGGATATCTACATCCTCCATAACAAAGAAAGGAGGTTCATGCAGCATATGGACCAACTAGAATAAATTTACTATATCTGTCAGTGTTAAATGGTGAGGGGTGAATTGTTCCTGTAGGATCCAGTGACCACTGAAATTAGATAACCAAGGGAAAGAAGTTCATATACAAAGGAAAATTAGTCTGTGTTGCACAAGACTATTCCTCAGTTTTAAGAAATCATAAGAAAGATTGTAATTTTATTTCAATAATCAAAACCAAAGGATATTGGTTTGTATTCCACAATGTCATATACTGTTAAAAAGAGCTTTGTCACCTCTGTCCAGTTATGTCTTCATTATGTTGCTTTGTGAAACTTATTTTTTATCTCTTTTCCTTTGCAGTTGAACCTGCCAGTTTTCGCATTCCCCAGAACAGCTTTGGAAAATTCAGGGTAACCATGATGTCACAATGTAGCATAGAAGGAAAACTTTGTGGAGTGTTTAATAAAATAAACATAAAAATAAAACTAAATGGTGGATTCTATTTTTTAAAAAAAGGATGAAAGATTTCTCAGGATAATAGATTGAAAGTTGGAAAGAACCTTAAAAATGAAATAAATACAAAAAATAAACATAAAATTAAAATATAAATAAAAATTAAAAAATTCTGAACAAACACAAGGTAAGATAAAAAGAAAAATATCTTTGAGAAAATATTTGTGGCAATGCAACTTTAACATCTAAAATTTAATTAATGCTGAAAATATTCAAAAGCAGGGCCATGTTCCCACCATATAAATTATTATAAACAGACAATTTATAAGAGTGAATGCATAAATCATGACAAAGTCTAATGCTGTTGGGGTTGTGGAGAAGCAATCAGACTTATTGCTGGTTGAATTACAAAGTGGTGAAATCTTTTTGGAAGGCTGTCTGGAGGCAACTTCTAAAGTTACAAAGACAAACAGACACTTTTGTGCAATAGTTCCATTGTTAGTAGTATATTCTGGGAGAGATATTTATTTTTTTTAAAGAGCTATATTCTTAAAGATATTTATAATTACAATAAACTGGAAAAACCTGATTATCCAATAACAGAATATAGCTGAGTAAATTGTAGACTATTAATGCAATAGAATATAATAATGTATTTAAGACTGATGTGATGATGATATAAAGATAGCTAGAAAGTTCTTCATGAAGTATTGTGAGGTGAAGAAAGCAGAACCAGAAGGACAGAGTGCACATTTACTAAAACTACATGAAAGTAAAAATGTATAAGGATGAAAAAGCAAAGTTTACAAATTTAGAAAGAGAACAAGAGCATTTGTTATAAAGTCTTTTAAAATTTATTTAATTACAAAATGGATTCAATTGGTTTTCTTGATACCTATGTTTAAGTTGTAATACAATAATCACACAAAATTATTTTAAGATTTCTATAAAGTCTGGGATTCAGTACATCAAATTCTCTTATCCAAAACCTTCTTGGAATGAGTCATACTGGCCCAGGAAGTTTTCCCAGATGGTTAAGGGTCAGAACTTATTTAAGAAAATGTGTTAGGGGTTTTTTTTTGTCGGTGGGTTTTATTTTGTTTTGTTTTGTTTGCAAATATGCCTAAAAGAAACTAAACAATTCCTTGCCTTCTTAGAAAGACTGTCTCAAATACAATTCAACTTCTTCTTGCTCAGGGAAATTATGATGAACAGCTGTAACTGCACTGTGTTATAGTTGTTATTCAGTTGTTTTTCAATCATGACTGATTTTATTTTGTGCTGCCATTTGGGATTTACTTGACAAAGATAGTGGAATGGTTTGCCATTTCTTTCTCCAGCTCATTTTTACATATGAGGAAACTGAAGCAACCAAGAGTTAAGTGACTTGCCCAGGGAAACGCAGCTAGTGTCACTCTATCCACTGTGCCACCTAGCCATCATGGTGTTATAGAAACAGATACTATTCTGTACACATTGAGTTCTCCACCATACCAGTTGTTGAACTCCCTATTCATCTTTGCCTTCCAAATCCTGTTCTTCCTCAGGTACTGCCTTTACCCATAGTCTTTCCTGACCTTCATGTCCTCTCCCCAACCTGTTTTATTAGTTTCACCTCAAATTACCTTCTAGTTTCTCTCTCTCTTTTTTTTTTTTTGCTTTTTGAAGGGGGAAATGCAGGGCAATTGGAGTTAAATGACTTGCCCAAGGTCACATGGCTAGTAAGTGTTAAGTGTCTGAGGCCAGATTTGAACTCAGGTCCTCCTGACTCCAGGGCCAATTCATTATATCACCTAGCTGCCCCAACCTTCTATTTTCTTATCTGATCACATGTCCTATCTTTGTCTCTTTTCCCTCCCTTCACCTCCCAATGTAGAATCCTTAAGCAAGGATTGGCTTATTTTTATCCTTGTCTCCCCAGACCCTAGCCCAATGCCATACATATAGTAGGTGCTTAATAAATGATAGCTGAACTAGGGAGCCTGTGGTTCACTAGAAAAAGTACAGAATAGAGAGTTAAAGCACTCAAATCCTGGCTTTGATTGCTTGTCACCCTAGACCAAGTCACTTTAACCAACAAACATTTATTGTGTCTTCTCTGTCCCAAGCACCGTGCCTGGTGATGAAAAGTTGTATGTGAAAACTTACCACTGGAGACTAGTATGAAATAAAACACGTCAAAGAAGAAGGAATCTGGTTCTGACAGTGAGAAAGAAAAGAGACTGCAGCTTGCCCATCTCTAGGAGAGTACTACTTATAAAAAGAACACCAACACAGCCCTGAAAATGAAAATTATGCCCTAGAATATAAGGCATTAAATCGTTACTACCTGATAAAGTAGAATCCTCAATATTTCCTCAGCAAAGCTCTTCCTCCCGAGTCAACTAACAATATTTTGGTAAGTGATTTTAATTTGCCGAAGATCTGGAGAGCACAGTTTCTCTGGGCCTGATTTTCCTCATCTTTAAAATGAAAAGACTGCACTAGATGCTCCTTAAGGTTCATTCTGAGATAGCTAGGTGATGCAGTGGATAGAGCATTGGGCTTGAAGTCTGTAATACCCAAGTTAAAATCTGGCCTCAGGGAGGGCAGAGTCAAGATGGCTGAGTAGAAGCACTACCTCCCTGCTGCTCTGACTTCCACCTTCCCCAATCAATATAAAAAGGGGACTCTGAACAAACTTTGGAGCTGCAGAACCCACAAAATGACACAGAGAAGCTAACCTCCTGCTGAGGACAGTCCGGCAGGCCAGCAGGAATCGGCCAGCTCAGTGCTCTGGGAGCCGAGCCCAGCCCCACGCCAAGGCTTTAGCCCCAGGGCAGGCCTGACCAGCTGCCAGCAGGAAGGTCTCCAGATCAGCAGCAGGTGTGGCCGTTTCCAAAATTATCAACACATACATGCGAAGGACATCAGTGCAGTCTGGACTTTGGGACCCAGTAAGTGGGAGTGCATAGGCTTTTGCCCCCAGGGCGAGAAGCCACTGAGACGCTGGCACAGCCAGCCAGCACCATGTGGCAGTTTAGCTCCTGGCCTGCAGAGTGTAGGAGGACCAAGCGACCAGACTGAGAGTTAGTCGCTCTTGCTTTAACCTGCTTGGATCTGGATTGCAGTCTAGGATGGAGGTCCTGGGGTGTGTGTCCAGCTTGCCAGAGCGTGTGGAGGCCTCAGAGAGGGCACTCATCTAATATTTCGGGCAGCTGAGAAAACCCCAGCGTTTGGGACAAAAGCTCCCCTGTCTGGTGGCAGAGTCCTACTGTGGCAAAAAGCCCAGGGGTCAAGTGACTGAGGGATGATATGACCAGGCAACAGAAACAAAGCAGACAGAAGATTCCAACATTACACTCCTATTTTGGGGATAAAAAGGAGCAAAGCATGGAACAGGAGGAAGACAGTGAAATCAGAACTCCTGCACCAAAAGCTTCAAAGGAAAACACGAGCTGGTTACAGGCCATAGAGGACCTTAAGAAGCAGATAAGAGAAGTGGAGGAAAAATTGGGAAGAGAAATGAGAACGATGCAAGAAAATTATGAAATGAGAGTCAACAGCCTGATTGAGGAAAATACCACCTTACAAAATAGACTAACTCAAATGGCAAAAGAGGCTCAAAAAGGCAATGAGGAGAAGAATGCCTTAAAGAGCCAAATCTGCCAGATGGAAAAAAGAATCTCAAAAGCTCAATGTGGAGAATCATTGCTTCAGAATTAGATTGGAGCAAATGGAAGCTAATTACTTTATGAGAAATCAAGATGCTGTTAAACATATCCAAACAAATGAAAGAATAGAAGGCAATGTGAAATATCTCATGGGAGAAACCACTGTCCTGGAAAACAGATCCAGGAGAGATAATTTAAAAATTATTGGACTACCTGGAAGCCATGATCAAAGTAAGAACCTAGAAATCATTCTCCAGGAAGTTCTTAAAGAAAACTGCCCTGATGTTTTAGAACCAGAGGGCAAGATAGAGGTTGAAAGAATCCACTGGGGGTGGCCAGGTGGCTCAGCGAGTAAGAGCACCAGCCCCAGTGTCGGGATGACCTGTGGGATCAAATCTGGGCTCAGATACTTAGCACCACACCCAGAAATAACTGGTCGTGTAACCTTGAGCAAGTTACTTAACCCTAATTGCTTAAAAAAAAAAAAGAATCCACTGATCAACTCCTGAAAAAGATCCCAAAAAGAAAACTCCTAGTAATATTATAGCCTGTTCTGGAATTCCCAGATTAAGGAGAGAATATTACAAGCAGCCAGGAAGAAACAATTTGAATTTTGTGGAAACACAATCAGGATAACTCAGCAGCTTCTACACTGAGGGATCAAAGGGGTTGGAATATGATATTCCAGAGGTCAAAGGAGCTGGGACTAAAACCAAGAGTCACCTACCCAGCAAAACTGAGTATCATGTTTGAGGGGGAAAATATGGTCATTCAGTGGAACAGAGAACTTTCAAGCATTCTTGCTGAAAAAACCAGAATTGAATAGAAAATTTGACATTCAGAAACAAGAAGCAAGAGAAGCATGAGAAGGTAAACAGGAAAAAAGGAAAAGAAATCATAAGGAACTTATCAAAGTTGAACTATTAACATTCCTACATGGAAAAACAATAATTGTAACTTATGAAACTTTTCTCAGTAGTTGTAGGGAATAGAAATATATATATATATATATATATATATATATATGTATATACATGTATGTCTATATATGAGGGTATATGGGCATATGAATACATATGTAAATGTGTGTATATATTTTTACAGGTATACATAGATAGAGAGCACAGGACCAATTTAACAGGAAGGGATGATACTTAAAAGGTGAAATTAAGAGGGGAGAGAGGAATATAATGAGAGGAGATGGGGAGAGACAGAATGGGGTAAACTATCTCATAAAGAAGAGGCAAGGGAAAATGGTTACAATGGAAGGAAAGAATAGGAAGGCAGAAGGGAATGAGTCAACCTTATTCTCATTGAATTTGGTTTGGGGAGGGAATGAAGTACACACTAAATAGGGTTTCTCACCCTCCAGGAGAGTAGGGGGGAAGGGGATCAGAGGGGGGATGAAGGAAGGGAGGGGAGGCTGGAGGGAAGGGAAGTTGAAAGCATCCACTTTTGAAAAGGGACGGGATAAAAGTAGAGAATAGAACAAGTGGGTGGTGGGATAGGAGGGAGGGAAATATAGTCAGTGTTTTACAATATATCCCCTATGTTATTGTTTTCCATTAGCTACACATGTACAACCTATACTGAACTGCTTATCTTCCCAGTAAGAGTGGGTGACAAGGGAGGAAGAGAATGAATCTGGAATTCAAAGTTTTAATATCAAATATTCACATATATATATGTATATATACTATTATTAATACTATTTTACATGTAATTGGGAAATAAGATATACAGGCACTGGGGCATAGAGATCCACCATGCCCTACTGGAAAAGTCGAAAGGGGTATGGGAGAAAATGTGGGAGAGAGCAGATTGGAGGAGGGGATATCCTGTGGGACAGCTATTTTGGGGAGGTGAGTAGGGGAAAAACGGGGAGAAAATTGTAACTCATAATCTGGTGGAAATGAATGATGTAAATCTGAAGTTAATAAAGCTTTTGAAAAATGAAAAAAAAAATCTGGCCTCAGACACTAGCTATGTGACCCTGGGTAAGTCACTTAAACTCAGTTTCCTCAATTATAAAATGGGGATACTAATACCACCTACTTCTCAGGGTTGTTGTGAGAATCAAATAAGATAATATTTGTAAAAAGTGCTAAGCATGATGCCAGGCACAGTTTATTCTGGTCCCTTACCTTTCTAGCTTTAAATCTAGAATCTTGTGATCTATGAATTAATTTAAACTGTATCAGTTCAGTTATGTCTGGCTGGCACCTGTGTGGCCTCCATGCACAAATATACACAGAGCAGAGATGTTATGAGCCTTCAAGAGTACCTCATTGAAATATAGGTGGTTCTTTACCATCCCAGGGTAATCCTCTCTCTGGTGTTTCTGGTGCTGTCTCTCTTTGCTTCTACTTTTAGGGTGTCACTGATTGTCCATGCCACTGTTGCTACAGATCTCTCAAGTTTTCCTCCCATTTCTTTTCTTTTTTTTTCCTGCTTCTCCTCCCTTTCCTATACTTCTTGATTTTCATTTGTAAAGGTAAAGGTTTTCTAGACGTCAGTCAAAATTTTTCTGTTCAGAGAGCCTACTAATCATAGTGCCTTAGGTATAATAATAATAGCTAACAATAACTAGCATTTATAATATTTTAAGGTTTGCAAAATACATTACAAATACCTGGAGGTAGGAGTTATTATTATGCCTTTTTACAGATGAGGAAATTGAGGCAGAGGTTAAGTGAATTGCCCTAAGTCACACAGCTAGGAAGTGTCTGAGGCAGAATGGGAACTCAGGTGTTTCTGACACCAAGTCCAGTGCTCTACCTTCTCCATCACCTAGCTGCCTTAATCTTACAATAATTCTTAACAATTCTTGGGTGAAAGGTACAGTGAAAAGGTCTGTACCAGCATGACCCTGGGCAAGTCATTGAATGTCTCTGACCTCAGTTTCCTCAATTGGTAAATAAAAGAGTTGAATTAGATGGCCTTTAAAGTCCCCTCCATTCAAAATCTATGGTCCTAAGACTTAGATCTAGATAATCGGGGTTATTTGCCACAAAAGACATTTTATAGCAAAATATTTCTGTGTTGTGGGACAACTAACCAGTCAATCCATCTATTAATTGATCAATAAGCATTTTTTAATCACTTCCTATGTGCCAAGCACTGTACTAACATCTGGAGATAAAAAGGCAAAAATAGTTCCTGACCTCAAGTTGCTGTTCCAGGAGCCTAAGGACTCCAGAAAGGTGATCTCTGGGTAGTTGAAGTTTTACTATAATTTCAAGCCTCATTAACACAAAGCAGTTTGGCTAAGAGATCAGCTTGTAAAAATTGCCAGAAGCCTCCTTTTCTTACTAAGAGGACAATGGAATGAGAGGCAAAATTGTTCAAAGGAAAGAAACAGGAACTATAGGTGGATGTTTCAGGACCTTGGCAGTGCTGCTCTGAAAGTCAACAGGTACATATTAAGTCCCTACTATGTAGCAGACACTGTACCGCCCCTTATAATAGTATAGCACTTCTTCAACAGACAGATATCAGACAGACATGTAGATAGATACACATATTGTTACTCAGTTATTTTCCATTGTGACAGACTCCTTGTGACCCCATTTGCAGTTTTTTTGGCAGAGGTAGTAGAATGCTTTGCCGTTTCCTTCTCCAGCTCATTTTTCAGATGAGGAAACTGAGGCAAACGGGGTTAAGCGACTTGCCAAGGGTCACACAGCTAAGATAGATAGATACATACATACATAGCTAGATATATACATAGATACATAGCTAGGTACAAACATAGATGCACAGATATATAGATAGATAGACATAGAAGATAAAGCATTTATTGAATGTTCGTAATTTTCTCCACAGGTTGACATAGGCCTAAGAGTTAAACTGACTCTTCTATGTACTCTCTGTTTTAATTTGCAACTACAGTCCCCTTCCTAGCCTTAGCCCCTTGGGTCACTGTTTTCTCTTGACCGCAAACCCTATTTTCATTGTCAGGCACAGGCTGAACAATCTTTGCTTTCATTTTCTAGGTATTGGAAGAAAAGGGATATATTTTAATCTGATTTACCTCTACCTCTACCCAAGTTTTACCAAATTTAAGTGTATGCTTAATGTTTTAGGCATGGAGTAGGGAGTGGGTAGGAAGAAACAAAAATAAATAGAGCATAGTCCTTGACTTCCAGGAACTTGTAATCTTGTAAGAAAGGAATGAAGAAGATTGACTCAGGTGCATCAGTAAAGTATAGTAGAGTAAATTGTGAAGATAGATGAAATTCACAGATAAACTACTATGAAAATAAAGTCAGGAGGGACATGGCCCAAGAAAACCAGGAAGAGCTCAGAAGATATTGTCTCCATTATCAAAGATCTTGTGATTCCAAATCATCATCGCCCAGACTTCTGGTATATTCTTTGAATTTTTAGAAAAATCATTTGACCACTTTTAGTTTTTTTATATCACATTCAGTTTCTAATATATCCCACACATTGAACCCTCCCCTCTAACAAAAGAGTTAAGCAAAACTGGTGGACAAAGTAACTGAAAATTTTTGCTACATTCCATACCTGTACTCCCCCACCACTCTGCTAACACAAGAGGGAAGTGTTTTATCACCTATTTTCTGGGACCAAGTTTGGTTGTTTCAGTTAACCTGACTCTGGCTACCTTATAATGTTGTTTTTTTTTTGTTTATATTAGTTATTTATTTTTCTCCTAGTTCCATTTTTGATAACTCTGTATCCATACGGTACTTCTCAAATTTCTCTTAATTCTTCACATTCATAATTTCTTGTAGTTTAATAATATTACATTATATTAATATATCAGTCACTTTCAGTTAATAGGTACCCACTCTGGTTTTTTACTAATGCAAAAAGTACTACTCTGAGTATCTTGGTATATATGGAGCCTTTGACCTCACTGGATTATATGCTTAGTTGGGATTGTCAAAGGATAATAACAGGTTGTGAACTGTTTTCTAGAATGGTTGGACCAACTCACAACTCTAGTAGTAATATATCTGAATGCCCGTTTTTTTACTTCCAATGTCAATTTGACTGGCGTTAGGTGAAATCTAAGAATTATTTTAATCTGCATTCCTCTTATTTTTTAGTGATTTAGTACATTTTAAATATGGCTATTGATAGTTACTATATCTCCTTTAGAAAACTTTTCATCTCCTTTGATCCATTTATTTGCTGTAGAATGGCTTTTGGTTTCAAATATTGTGCCAACTTTTTAAATCTTAGACTTTAGATGTTTATCTGAGTTTTTTGATACAAAGATGTACTCATCATCTGCTTTCTTATTCTACTTGCATTGATTTTGTTAATTCTAAAGATACTTAATTTTATGCAATCAAAATTTTCTTTTGTAGTTTATTCTAGAATAACATTGAGTAAATGTACTTCCTTCCATTATTCTCTTCTTTTTTTTTTACGATGTGACCTTTGGGATTTAGGTCATTTTTCCACTTGGAGCCTAAGCATATGGTATAAGATGATTATCTAAATGGTATGTTCTTAAGATCTCTAACAGTCTTGACTCTCTCATGTTCATTCCTTTTGATGCTTTCAGCTCTGTAGGCAAGTTAGGAAACACTAGCCCAGAAACCTAGGTTATATCTGCTATTAGAAGTTGCCCGTAGTCAACTTCAAACGGAGAAAGATGCTGATAACTTTTATTAGCACTATTGGCAGCTGATGTAATTATTCTGCCCCACAGAGAAATGGTACTGCCTTCCTATATTGCAGTCAATCTTCCCATAGTTATTCATTTCCATTTTCACAACCGAATTAGACTAGCCTACTCTTCATAGTGCCTCTTGTCTATCTATTGATGGTCTTATTTGACTCGATACTATTCCTTAGAAAAAGCAGGACCAGCAAAGATTTTTGGCTGTGAAGAGGGTTTGGGGATTTGTTAGTGCCAGAGACTTGGATGATTTGAAAGGTGAGAGAGAGCCAAAGATATTTTCCACCCTTTTTCACTCCTGTTCTCATGAGAAATCAAATACAAGCATCTCTGCCAAATAAATGGAAATCTATTTTGCTCAGCTGGTGGAAGAATAAATATTTTTTAAATGGTTAATCCCTTGAAGGTGGTCTTGTCTGTCTTTATCAGGGTAGTATGTAGCATTCATCTTGACTTCCTAAAGGGGCAGACCATCCAGAGGGCCAGCCCCACCATAATGAGATGCCAAAGAAAGAAGCAGTCCATGCCAGCATGATGATCAGAGCTATAGGTTTATTAGGGAAGTTTAATCATAAAGCCTGCCCTGGGCAGCAACAGAACAAAATGGTGGATCCCTGCACTAACCCCAGGGTAGGCCAAATATTATGCAGAAAAAGCACAAAGAAAGCATAATGCTAGGGATGGCCAAGGGTCACATGTAAGTTTTCCCATGTAATAGAGTTTATATTAATGAAAATACTTGAGGTTGCATGCCTGTACTCTTTTTCCCACTGCATAACCTCTGGGCTCTCATTTTCAGAGGGTAGCAAACAGATTTTGGCTTCTCGAAAAGAAGTGAGAAAATAAGCATGCTGAAATGTGAAATTGCAAATGGCAATAAAGGTAAGACACTGTGGGTCAAAACAGCAACAACAAACAAACAAACAAGAAGGCTGTGGAATGGAGAGAGAAAAGATGGGAAGGTAAAAGGGAATGGTGGTCAAAAGAGCAAGGCTTTAGATCCCCTCCTGCCCTTGATTCTATTAATGATGTGCAGGCAGTGAAGATCACTTGGAATCTTATGCAGCCCAGTTAATGGGACAAGGTTGAAGAGAAATATTTGCAGGGCAGGATATGAGGTTGTTTGTTAGAAGTGGTGGAATTGGTTGCAGAAAAGACATGCAGCAGGAGATAGCCCTAGTTTTCAAGTTGCTTTGGTCTGACTTGATATTTGATTGGGGATGTTTGCTAAATCCAGAATTTAGGACTCTTGCTTACTGCTGATGGGACCAGTCAGAGATAGGCTGAGCCATTGAACAATGTGTTTCTTGAATAGCTGGGTTCAGAGGATACCTGTAGAATGGCTGGGGACAGGCTGGGTTTGAGAACAGATGTGGACATGAAAGTGGGTTCATACTTAAATATATTGTACTCTTCTTCTGTTTGGTTCTATATGTAAAGTGGTACTGATGCAAACACTTGTGTAGAAGAGGCTGGAGAGTCTGCTTCCAGAGAGTGTCATGAAATGTCTTAGGAGGAAGGAGAAGTCTTTTAGTTGGTAAGAGGCTTGAGAGCTATTCTGAATGACTAAATCTGCCTCAAGTATAATTTCTTAGACTAATGAGAGGAGTAGCTGCCACTCATAAAGGGTGAGGGTTAGGAGCTAGCTAGAAATTGGAATTTCTGGGAATCACAGAGAGTTTGGCAGCTACCCTTAGACACTTTCTGGTGTTAGGATACACAACCTCTGGGGCAAGTATGGCTCTGTCCAGTATCTGTCTCTTAATATGAAGAGGAACAAGCAAGTGCCCCGCTCATAGCTCAATGTGACTTAGGAGGGTGAGCAGTTTAGTGATCAGAACTCTGGATTTAGATTCAGGGCACCTGAGACTGACTCCTAGCTCCTCCATTTATTCTCTGTTTTGCCTTGAACAAGTCACTTTACTGCTCTGAGTCTCAGTTTACCAATCTTTAAAATGAAGATAATGGGTTATAAGAGCTGTAAAGTTCTCTCTAACTGTAAGCCTCTATAATCATGGACAAACTTTTTTTTTTGACTTGGCAAAGTTTATTTTTTAATTGAAATTAAAAAACAAAACACGATCCACACATATTGATATATTGACAACTGGCAGTCTCCCCAAATGGCAACTCATAGCATAGAATCAACAAAAAGAGTAATATCAATAGAGCACACTAAGACTTTTAGAACACATTGTATATTTAACCTGTAGTGATTGCTTCTGGTCTTATTCTTGAGGGAAAAGCTGGCTCTATCTCCTCAAGGTCCTGGGCAGGGTATCATTGAAGTGTCAGGGGAGGGTCTTTCTCTAATGTTATTGGTTTTTATTCCGATGTTCCCTCCCACTGTCAGCCACTAGTGATGAACTCTCCTCTGCTTGAGGATTAAAAAGAGTGGAAGGTTAAAAAATGAAAATAATGAAGCCCAAATAATGACAAACATAGATGTATTTTCCTTAAATGAACCATACTATTATGAAACATTTGTGTCTGTTCCATGTCTGTAACACAATGTGAAATACAAAAAGAACAAAAAAAAATCAGATACTGCAACTGCTTTAATACCCAAACCCCTTTTTGCCTACAAAGCTCATTAGTCCTCATTCAGCAACCTTTCATTGAAAAACTACGATGTGTCCATGGCCCTTCCCTTCCTCCTCTTGACCTTTCAAATTCTTCTTTGGTCCTGCTCAGTTTTGTGCTGTGATCTTCTATAAATGCACTCAAGTTAAAAAAAGGGGAGTTAGGATAGTGATTATTAAATACTCTATAAGCATCGTGTTTTACTCTGACCTGCAATTTACTAATTGTGCTGAATTGACTATTTCAATTGGGTTTAACTCTTGCGTATAATTTCATGGCATTAAAACATTGTAAATGCATCTCATATATGTAGGAATTTCATTTTTTTTTGCCAAGGGATTTAAAGAAATCTACTTTACATTAGGTAATACTGAGCACAAATGAATTCAACAATTTGTAATTCTGGCCCTATTGTAACGCTAATGAAATTAGTGTGCATTTCTTTTTTCTATTTTTAACCAGATCTGTGATTTCATCTGGGTAGGGACTTCTTGACAATTTGAATCTTGAAATTTCTTTACCAATGCAGATTAGAACCTTCTTCACAACTTAAAGTCTGAGAGAGTTATCTGGGGCATTAAGACATTAAAAGACTTGTCTAAGGTCACACAACAGATCTATGCTGGAGGTGGGTTTTGATCCCAGATTTTCCTGACTCCAAGGTCAGCATTCTATGCATGATGACATCTGTGATTAAGCAATGTAAGATTATTAAAATAATATATACATGCGGACAGAATTAATGACTTTAGCTCTAAATTTTTAGAACTTTGTGACTGAAACATGCAGATTTAGCATTGCAGGCTCATTATTTTTATTATGTTAAAAGCTGATTTCTCTTCATCATAGAAAGGCTTAATTCATTGTTTGTAAGGATGATTAAGAAATGATTTACTTCCATCCCATTTTCATAACAGGAAGAGGCCCAAAGGTGAGTAATCTCCATCTTCTGTCAAGTTATGGCAGCTGGAGTAATAATTTTTTCTACTGCAATTCCCTGGGAAATCATTTCCTTTACAGGTTTACAGATGAATAAACTTCAGATGCTAATTTTGATCCAGCTCACTCCTAATCAACTCACATGATAGAGAAAAGTAACTCTTTATTAGTGGTTTCAGGCTAGAGCTCCAACTGTCTTGGAAAAAAAAAACTAACCTAAAACTTGTTTCCTACTTACTAATTTAGAGTTGTCCCCCTGGGTCTTGCTGTGTTTGCTGGAGGCTGGTAAACAACTTTAATACTGTACTTGCTGAGAGTTTATGCCTACTCAGTCCAAGAAATGCAAAGCAAGTTGTGTTAATTTCTATTAAAGATGGACCTGTTAATTTCTCATTAGCTATGAAAACAAGTGAACAAAATGCACTGGAATACAGATCGGGGATCTCTTTTGAACATGAGGTCAAAGATTTAGAACTGGTAGGGACCTTAGAGTTTATTTAGTCAGACCATATAGCTGGAAGGGACCTCAGAAGCTAGCAAGCTCAACCTCCTCATTATACAGATGAGGAAGCTCAGATCTAGAGAGGTTAAGTGCTTTGTCTGAGGTCACACAGGTAGTAATTGTCAGTGTTTCAAACAATAAACTTACCAATAATTTATATAGCTAATGAGATCAGTAGGAACAGACTGCAGTAAGAACTGCCTGTACTACTTTTATATTTTAGGGAATATTTTCCTCATGAAAGCAAATTAAAATGCATTCTAGTCTGTTCTTGTCTGATCTCATTAGTTGTATAAATTATTTGGCTACATGCATACAAATTCAGTTTAACCTTCCCATTCTATAAATGGGAAAACAAGGCTCAGAGAGGAGGTGATGTACCCAAGACCATATGGATGGTAAATAGCAGAGCCAATACCCGAACCCAGATCTCTGACTCCAGTACTTTTTCCAACATACCGTGGTGAAGATAAGGGCCAACTTCCCTATCCCTGTGAATAGCATATCCTGCAGCCTTGAGGCCACATGGTTTTTTAGGTCCTTGGGTACAACCTTTTGACTGAGTCCAAGTGTTACAGAACAAATTCATTTTATTAAGTGGATTTACTCTGTGAAGTTTGAATTCAGTCAAAGGACTGCACTTGAGGACCTAGGGAGCCACAGGTGGTCTTGAGGCCACAGGTTTCCCATCCCTGAATGGAGCTTAAAATTTTGATCATCTTTTATTCTCTTCCTTTTTTTTTCTCATTCCTTTCTAAATCCCACCATAGATCAAATCAATGATTAAATTAAAGATTTTCATTAAAGATATTTATTATCATTGCTCCTTTCTATTCTTACTGCCACTATGCTAGTTCAAGAGCCTCATGCTTGGATTACTGTAATAGCCTGCTAGCTGATTTCTCCAGACTCTCCTTTCTCAAATCAGTCAACAAACATTTATTAAGTGCTTTCTATGTACCAGAAACTGCACCAAACACTGGGAATACAAATACAAGCAAAAAAAAAAAGCCTGTGCCTTCAAAGAACTTACACTCTAATGGAGGAAAACAACATTAAAAAGGAAGTGGGGGATGGTAGAGTGCAGCCTGGTAAGAAATGAAGAAGGGCCGACCTCAGCCACTTCCTTAAATTGAAGGAGCCATTCATTCAGAAGGAGGGGCAGGAGCTGAGGGTACTCCCAAGGTGTGAATTCCAGGTCTAGAGTGATCTTCCAGGATTAAGAGTTTTGGGGGGCCTATTGGAGGAGTCCAGGGGAGTGTAGCCTGGTGGGAGATAAAGGACATGATATTATATACAATGTTGCCAGATTAATCTTTTATTACTGATTTCATCATACTACTTTCCTGATCAAAAATCTTCGATGGTTTCTATTTTCTATTATTTTTAAATGGGAAAAATTCTTCATTTTTTTCAGAGTCCTCCATAAGCTGGTCCTCTCCCACCTACCTGTCATTATTTCTCATTACTACCCAATGTATACCTTCTTCTCTAACCAGGATTGTTGTTGAAAGTTATGAAAATTAGACTGATTCCTATGTCTTTGCCATTATTCCTATTGTTCCCCTCCCCCTTCCTTGAATGTCTTCTCTTCTTGATTTTCTTCTCCCTCCTATAGTGTGGTATCATGGAAAGAGCTATGCAGTTAGAGTCTTGTCTCTGACATTTACTAGCTGTTTAACTATGCCATTGACCCTCTTTCATCTTAGTTTTCTCATCTGTAAAATGGAGAATAAAACACTTGTACTACCTACATTAAAAAGCAGTGTGATATAATGGATAGAAGAATGGCCTGGGAATCAGGAGAACCTAGATTCATGTCCTGTCTCTGACATACACGAACTGTGTGACTACTTAATTTTCAGTGCCTTAGGCAAACGCTTTAAGATGACATTACAAACGATTTGCTGATCTGCAATAGTTAAAAAAAAAAGTTTCTATAAACTGGGTGAAATAACAAGTTTTGACCAAAGCAAAGCAACAACAATAATCTTTACGTCACAGAGTTACTGTCAGGGAAATACTTGGTAAACCCCCAAATGTTGCACAAATATAATAAATTTTTATTATCCAACCCCTGAGGTGGTAGGAAAAGTTCCTAGGACAAAGAAAAATAATTAAATTTATTGACTTATACAATAAACCTCATGCCTTTTAAAATTCTTAAAACTTTTAACAGGCAATATGTTTTTTATTTTATTATAATGACTACTTTTAATCAATTTGTTTTTAGAGTAACAAGATTTTTAATACATATTCTTTAATTCTTCATCTGAAGTCCATACTTTTATCATATTGGATATGTATGTGTATTTGATATTTTTATTTTTACAAGAACTTTTAAATCTTTTTTTCTCACTGTCCCTGCCATTGAACAATATATTTTTTTAAAAAGAAAAAAAATTCTTTAAAACAAATGTACATAATCTTACAAATTCCTACATTGGACATGTCCAAATATGTATGTTTCACTCTTCTGAAGTTACGTCTTTATGAGGAGGTTAGTAGCATGCTTTCTCTTCTGTCCTTTGAAATCATGGTTTTATCATTGAATTTATCAGAATTCTAAAGTCTTTCAAATTTGTTTTTCTCTATAATATTGCTATCATTGTATAAATTATCCCCCAGTTTTGCTCACTTTAATATGTCCATTCATCGTGTTCTTTTTCTTCCAAAAATTGTCTGTTTTAAAATTTCTACTGGTGTAATATTTCTTTACATTCATGTACTATAATTTGTTTAGCTATTCCCCAATAGGTGGGCACGCCCATAGTTGCCAGTTTTGGGCTATTACAAAAAGGGATGCTACAAGTATTTTTGTTTTATTTCTTTGGAGAATAGGCTTAGTAGTATCATGCTGGATAGTAAGCATACCTTGATATGCAGTCTATTTTTTCCAAATCAGGCTTTGATTATAGCTTTTATGTTTTCAATAAAGTTTATATGAGTTGAGTTCTCAGCCTAATGAAGCACATTTATCTCTTCAATACATTTCTTAAACTTTTATCATGTATGACATGATTGCAAAAATATATCTCTATTTAGAAATTTCTGTAATTATGTATAGCACCTCCTCTGGGCTTGGTCTTCCTACTCACAGTAACAGGAAGGGTTCTCAAAGAGGTGATTGCTGCCTTGGGTTCTAGAAGGCAAACCTATGAACTTAATACTATAGTGCACAAGTTCCCACTAGTGTGCTTCCAATTAGCAATGAACAAGTAGACTCAATTAGTTCATTTTCTCAAGAGGCTTAGCAAGAACAAGACTTACAAAGCATTTCTTCCCAAACTGAGGCACACCATGCCCAGAAGGACCACATTCAGGTGGGTGGCAGGAAGATTCATTGGGCTTCTCTTCTACCTTGCTTTGCCTTCACTGACCTGTAGACTATCCGGACTCCATCAAGACAGGGGGAGAAAGAATAACATGACTACTCATGCTGTTTGGGTGAGTTAGGAATCACTTGCTAGAATAGTTATGCTTTCCTCCAACCATTCTCTTTTCTGAACTTTATTACTGTTGAAGTTTTCACAGTCATTCTAGTCCAGGGCTAGGGAACCTGTGATCTCAAGACCACATGTGGCCCTCTAGATCCTCAAGTGAGACCCTTTGACTGAATCCAAACAAGTCCCTTAATAAAAGGATTTGTTCTGTAAAGTTTGGATTCAATCAAAGGGCGGCACTTGAGGGCCACATGTGGCCTCAAGGCAGCAGGTTTCCCAATCCTATTCTAATCATTCAGGTTCACAATCTTGATGTCACCTTTAAGTATTCACTCTCACCCCACATACAATAATGTCAAAGAAATGTCAAAAGATGTCATTTCTATCTTCACAAGGTCTCTTGTATATGTCTCCGTTCTGTTTACAAAACCATCTAGAATATTTCAATAGCTTTCTAATTGTCTTTTTACCTCAGAGTTCTTCCCACTTCATTCCATCTTTGACTCAGTTTTAAAATTGATTTTCCTAAAATGTTTATCTGGCCATGTCACCCCCTCCTCCCTTTAAAAAAATTCCATTACTTTTTTTTTTATTCTCTCTTGTATAAAAAAAAAAAAATATACAGGTGGTTGTTTTTTTTTTTTTCCTCTGAGAGACATCCATGTGAAACTCTATGCTGTTTTTGTGGGATGAGATCTCACTCCTGATTGGCTGTATACCTCTGTGAGTAGAGAAGGAATTTTTTCAGATGGTTGTAGGACTTTTAGAGGGGTAGTCAAGAGAAGCAAACTCACACTTTTATATAATGGACTGTACAACTCCCTAGAGCCACAGATATATGTGGAGCTGGCTTCCAACAGGTCCCTTGACTCTCAGTGCTTGTGACCCGAGGGATTTCTAAGAGTAGATTCCTCTTGATGAAATCATTCATTGATTGAGCTGAGATCTTCTCTTACTCAACTAAAGAGCTCCCTTATTTCTGTGTATCCTTTGGTCAGTTTAATCTGTATAATGTCTCCTATTTCTGTTTGTTGCTTACTTTGATAAAGAGGATTCCTAGTTATGCATGATGGTCTTTTATGTAACTAGTATTTGGAGGGAGGGAGTTAAGCTGGCTATAGTAAATTAAGTATTACTTTCATCTTGAGAATTGTCAGGGGAAGTGGCACTGATCCTCCCCCTTGCTCCCCAGACTACCAATTTTTGAGGTGTGGTGGGTAGATATCATTCTAGCCCACGAGCCCTTTTGGAGATAGGAGAGGAAAGAAGCTAAGTGATGGCCTTCTTCCTGCTCCTCACAAAGGTACACATCACTGTAGTTTGGAGAGGAGTGGACCAGATTTCAGATCAGATCTTATCCATGCCATACATGAGTCACACTATTTTTATATTCCCAGAGCATACAAAAATATCCTCCTTATATGTTTATCCCCAGTGTTTCACCCATTATCTGGAACATAGTAACTACTTAAATGCTCTTTCACTCCTTCATTTATTCATGCTGTCTGACCCAGAGCGGAATTCTTGAAAACCTTTCTATACTGATGTTTTATTGATATCTTTTGCTTTTTGATTTCCCAATATACATCCTGTTTCTGTTTGTGATCTCCTTGGGGTATATATCCAGCAAAAGTCTTTAATAATATCTAAATCCTAATAAGAAACAAACTCCTTTGACACCCTTCTCTTCAATTCAGCTTGTAGAACCTTTTCTATAAAAACATGGAAAATTAATCCTTTCACCCTTTATTGCAGATTCTTTCTAAGACTACCATGCACATGGCAAAAAATGGAAATGCATCAAATATTTCTGCTATTGTCACCAATGAGATTTAGCTTGCCCTCTAGACATGAATATAAACTCATTTACTTTGGGGGCAATAAAAGTAAATACTTTCTACTGGCATTATTGTCTTGGCTGTTAACTCGGTCACATTTAAGGCTGTTATAATTTGGCTACCAATTGCCTTACATTCCTTTATTTGCTTGTTTGTAATTTACTTAGCTACATAAATTTCACAAGAGATACAACATCTGGCCTTCCATAATGTCCTGTCCCTTAAAAAGGAATTCTACTATTACAATTTTCTAGCTGGGTGATTTGGTCAATTGACCGGTCCAGGATCATATAGTGAATAGAATTTCTTAACCTGACTTTGATCCCAGGGCTCTTCTGGCTTCTCCTCCTAGATTGAGCTATACAAGAAAAGATTCTTAATCTCTCCACGGTATTATTATTACTAATGATAATAACATATCTGAGTAGTCATTTAAAACTTACAAAGCACTTTCCTAAAACCCTGGGAGAGCAAGTATTGTAATTTCTATCTTACAGATAAGGTAACTGAGGCTCTGACACCTGAAGTGAATTAACCAGGTCATATGACTAGTAAATGCCAGAAGCTGGAGTTCAAACTCAGGTTACCTAACTTCAGGTTTTTTCCATTATGCCATGCAAGAAATGATAATATCAAGGGATAGAATGGTGATGAAAAACCCTCTTTCTTATTTCTGCATCATTATTGCATTTGGTTATATGATAAGTAAGTCTTTGGTGCCAAGTACAATATCTGCCCCATATGGAGCAGATGCCAATCATCAGGATTCCTGAACCTTTGACACAAACATAATTTAAGAGAGTGACTGGTCTTACTTCTATGTGGGACACAGCACTTCTGACCTGGAAGAATTTCTTAACCTTGTTTGAGCCCCAGACTTTTCTGAATTCTTCTAGACTGATGGGTATAACAAGAAGGTTCTTAATCTCTCTACTAGTATTATCAATAATAATAATACACATTTGTATAGCCATTAAAAACTTGCAAAGTACTTTGTAAAATATTTTACTGATGCTCCTTCTCTCTTTTTAACATTGTTCTCAGTTCCCAAAGAGTTCACTCTCAAAGCAACGCATAGTCAAGTAAAACAAATCAACACATTGACCACATCTGAAAATATAAGCTATTTTCTGCACCTATTATAGAGTCACTTTTTTCCTTTAGATGGGCAGTATGCTTAATCTCCAAGTCCTCTGAGGTCATGATTGGCCACTGCATTGATCAGAATTTTGATGTATTTCTGTTTTTTCCCCTTTGCATTACTATGATCTTTGTGTAAATTGTTCTTGTTCTGATTACTTTATGACAGAGATCCATCACAGACCCAAAAGAACAAGGTTTCCCACTGCATCTTGGGACATTGCCTGTTGTCTTGACCTTGCCACTGGACTCTGATGACTTTGAAGTTTTATGACTGCACAGCTCTGCTTCACTCAAATCCAATTCGTGCACAAGTCAAGATATCACCCTTGTGATATCATTGATCCACTTTCAGGATAAAGGACAAACAACATCACAGAACAACCAGTTCCCTTAGTGGTACAGTATGATTCTGGACCTCAAGGCATCTTCCTGATGTCTCATGAAATCGTTAGCTTTCACTCTCCAAATTCCAATTTTTAAGGAATTATTTTCTGCAGTGTGTTTTTGTATCTCCTTTTCCATTTAGTCAATTTTACTTTTTAAGGTGAATTTTTTTTGCATTCTTTTCTTCAGTGAATTTTCATACATCTTTTCCCATATGACCAACTAGATTTTAAGGAATTCTACCCTTGAGTGGATTTTTGTGTTTCTTTTTATCATTTGGCTTATTCTGCATTTTAATAAATGTTATTTTCTTCAGTCTTTTTTGTGCCTCCTTTATTGTTTCTTTTTTCATGATTTTCCTGCTTCACTCTCATTTCCCCCCATTTTCCCTCTACTTCTTTTAATTGATTTTAAAAATCTGTTTTGAACTTTTCCAGGAATTTTTTGGGGGGCTTAAAGCCAATTCACATTTTTTTGAGGTTTTGAATGTAGCTTTTTTGACTTTGTTATCTTCTTCTGAGCTTGTGTTTTGGTCTTCCCTGTCATCATAGTACCTTTCTGTGGTTAGGTACTTTTTTTTTATCATTTGCTCATTTTTCCATCTCAATTTTTGACTTTTAACTTTATGTTAAAGTTGAGTTCTGTTCCTGGAGTGGGGAGGCCATTGTACCAAGCTTCAGGTATTTTGTGCTGTTGATTTCAGAACTAGTTCTGGGGGGTCTATAAATTTTCAGTTCTTCCTAGGTGGGATGATCTAAGGAGAGGTGTGGTCAATGCTCTCCTGGCCTGTGCTCTGGTCTGAGTGACCACAAGCTCTCTTTTCTGCCCTTCTCCTCACTCTTCTGTGACTGTGCACTCAAGAGAGCTAGTGTTCCTCTTCAAACTGGGACTGCAATCTAGAACTGTGTATGGGGCAATGCAGCAGCATCCTGTGCTCAGTGTCAGCGAAGGGACCTCTGTAATTTTGTTCTGATCAGTTGTCTGACCCCATTACCATCTATGGGCTCAGAGCTCTGGAAGACTTTGAACTAGAATGCCTTGAACTGGAGGCCTTTGGACTAGAATGACTTGTAAAGATAGGTTGATGAAACCGACCACACACCAAGAATTGCCTATTAGTTATCAATCAACTTGATAGTGCAGACTTTTCCAGAAAGTGGAACATGTGGTTTTCCAGTACATTCCTGAGGATGATCCACATGTGAGGTGCAGGTGGGGTGGGGAGTAGAGGAGAAGCCTCAGCTTCAACCTTGGCCATTTCTCTTCTTTTGGACTGGAAGAGGACCTTCCACCTTTAGGGTCCTCTGAAGGATCATAACTCCCTACATTCCCATAAATGTCTTTTTTTCACACTTGTTCCTGTTTTATTCATTCAATGTAAATGCTTTACATATTCAATCAAAACTTTTTGTTATATACTTTTTATGTCTTTTTGCATCAATAAATCACCTAAAAAACAAGAACCAAATCTATCTTAATTGTGTTGTACAATGCCTAGAATGGTATGCTCAAATAAGCAAGTAGAAAAAAGCTTTCAATGAGGATAAAAAGGGAGGTGGAGGTTCTAGGCAAAAGCTCTGAAAACATAAATGAGACATGGAGACTACTTTCTTCTCCTTTACCTGAAGACTGTCCATCTAGGGAAGGTATAAGGCATAATGGTGGAAGATACTATGGGTAGAAGCTTACTAATATGTATCCCTCTAATCTAGAGGCATGTGTAATGAGCATTCCATTTGGAACATTTCCTCGATCAATTGTAAACAGTCTGTATAAAAATGGAGATGAGGATCCTCTTTAAAAATGTCAGTCAGGCAGAGGGTCTCCTAAGCAAAGAGGTCCCCAGGACCAACCAAATGTCTCCAAGGATTCTGAGAATGGAGCAGCCTGGGAGCCCCAACACATTTGAAGGATGACAAGGCACAAAAGTGAGAACAAGGAAGCAACATTCATAAAGGATTCCACTTTGGAATGATTCCCTGAAATGTGGGCCTCTGCTGTAAGCTTTGGCTTATAAAATCCTAGTGACTCCAGGAAGTCCATCACCATAGAGGCATCAGAGATGATGACACACTAGGGAATATCAAAGACTGGTCTCAGATGCATTTCACACATGGCTCATATGCCATCCAAATAGCAGTACCCACCCCTATACTTCATTTCAAAACCCCTAGCCAGTACTGGGCAAAAATGAGCAACAGAAATGGGCTAAGGCTTGATGACAAGGTCCAGGAGAGTCCATCTTCAGGTTATGCTGTACTCCACAGGGCAAGATCAGGAAAATCACTCACTTCTCCATCTTCACTGAAGGTTTCCCACCTTGAGTGAACGTCAACTTGTACCTCAGCCTGACAGGCTCTTTGTGTGGATTTGCAAGCAGCAGAACTCGAGAGATCACAGCAGGTGGCTGCAGTGGACTAAATACAGGGAGCTTAGAATTGGAGGCTGGTTGTAGTTTAACTCTCATTGCCTTTGGCACAGCCACCTGAAACACAATTTCCCAGACAGGTTGTGGAGCTGTACTCAGCATAGAGAGCAAAAGTATTGGACCTCTGGGAAACCTGGGACCCCAGCCTGGAAAAAATGGAGCAAGACTTTGAAACCATTTTGATCATACATGGTGATGGGAGGCAGGTCACTGGGCTTAATTAATTCTAGTGGAACAAAAACTTGAGCTAGAGATTTATGCAGGGGTGTTGATGGAGGAGGAATGTCTCCTGGTCTTGTCTCCCAAGATTGTTCTGGGAAGGAATTGGCACCCACTGATGAATCTTTGGGAAGCGTTTTCTGATGAAGGAAATTCAATGTGCTTGATAGGTCAGGGATTAGAGAATTCTGGGCAGTAGACAAGCCTGACAACGATTTCTTCTCCTTAGAGCTGCCTTGGGAGCCATTTGTCTGGTCAGCCCTGCTAGGTAAGGGCTTCTTGGCCACTGTACTGGAGGAGAAATTTCCATTCTCCAGGTAACCATTCTCTGGGGCAACCTGAAGAACATGAAAGTCTGAGGACGTCTTGCATGTGACTGGGGCATCACTGAGACCTAAAGTAGCCAGCTCCTTCTGTAGAAGACAAGATTATGTGAGCTCATACTGCTCGGAAGAGACCCCACATCCAGAGTCCAGTTCAAAAAAGTCCATCATGGAGTAGCTTTTGACGCTGCCTTCCTTATCCTGCAAGGCTTGGGAGGCAGGCAACTCTCCCCATGTGCTGCTGGTGACAGTGCTGGGTACCATGTTGCCAGCATTGACTTGGCCTTCCACCACCTGCTTTATACAGGAGAACACCCTGAGTGAGTATGTCATTGGCCTGGAGAATCTCCACTAGGGCCTCATCATCATCCACAGTGTCACTGGCAAGCCGGAACAGAGTGGGCCTTAGCTTTTCACACTTCTCAT
Source organism: Petaurus breviceps papuanus (assembly GCF_028583685.1). NCBI lineage: Eukaryota > Metazoa > Chordata > Mammalia > Diprotodontia > Petauridae > Petaurus > Petaurus breviceps. Next base: position 3,740,183 of record NW_027185810.1, read on the forward strand.
ACAGGCCCTGCAGGCTCCTCAGGTCCAGTTGCTCTGGACCCTTTGGCCCCTTTCAGTTGCTTAGCATCTCCTTCATCAGTTTTACATTGCTGTGGACTTCCTGGATGGTGCTGATCCTCTTGGACACCTTCTCAGATTTCTCTTGTTCCTCCTTGATGAGGGTCTTGATTAGTCTGTTGGCTGCCTGTAAATCTTCAGAGTGGTTACTTTTCAGAAGCCTTGTCAGGAGCTTTGATTTTTCTTCATCAGTATCAAAGATGGAGCTCTTGGGCCTGGGAGAAGGTGGGGGTAAGATTTTATCCGCTGGTAATTTGGGGTCTTGCTTAATGATTCCTTGTTTCTTCAGCATATGATAAGCATCTTGTATTTTGATATCCTCAGAAATCAAACTGTCCAACTGAACATTATTTCAATAATTCTTTATTTGACTTTCTCTGTGGTCCAGGATCCAAGATACTTTGGAGAAAGTACTTTGATTAGCTCATTCAGAAAGCGGAACTTGGCCACCTCACCATGGCATTTCTCTCCACAATAGTTCATGCATACTTCCAGCACTGTTAAGGCATGGAGAGCTTCCTGCTCCTGTGGGGACTGGATCTTGTGGGACAGCAGCCAAGGTGCATGGGATGGGCCATCGAGGTCAGTATTCACCCGGTCACAGAAACACTGGATACACGACCAGTTCTCCTCAGGCGTGCTTAGATCTGTGGCTTTATTGAGCCACAGCTCCAGTGCTGCCACCCTCTTGGGCCCCAGTGCTGCCATCTAGCTGCACTCCCTGGCTTCGTCCCCCATCAGTGCCTTAAATGGAATCTCTGCATGAGCTCATGGCAGTGTCTACATCATTTGGAGCCAAGGAAATACTGGACTCATGACTCCACAAGGTGTCCATCAAAAAGTGACTTTGTTAGGGAAACCTATTGAGAATGTCATGGAAGTGAGTAAAGGATTTCTAACAAGAAGATTTCTGTCAACCAACCATTTCTATCAAGAGTTACTGCTTAACCATAGCTACTCTCTAAGCTTCGTTCCACTTTCACTTATAAACTTTCCCTATCTATTGGTAGACAAGTGTGCTATGGACTTCTGGGGGGATGAATTATACCAGCTGTTCATATTGCACTACCTTAGTAAATACCTATTTCTAAAAGCTGCTTAAACTAAATAAATGATTCTTACCTGATAATCTGGGGTTGGAGGAAGAGGCAGGGAGAAGTATACTTGTGGAGGCTTAAGGCAATGTTGTTAAAGAATCTCCCCCAATCCCTCACAGTACCCTAGAGCCATGAAGGGAAGATGTAGCCAGCCAAGTTCTAGGAACCAGGCCAGTTAGGAGCAGGGAACTGGGATGAGGATGCCTTAGAGCCTACATGGGCTACATGATTTAATTGCATTGCCTTATTAATGCTAATGCTAATCCCTGAGCAATTCTATTGTGATTTTGCGATTTTTGTTTTATGCGGGATTCTCAAGGATAAAACAGAACTAAATCAGGATGTCTAGTATGAGTCACAAATAATGAGAATGGAGATTAGGCAAAAAGAAGTCCTTTTTCCAGTTTCCCTCTGGAGATAGTTTGACCCTGGTAGAAGTAAAATAATTCACTATTTTTCCATTTATTCTGCTTGTGTGACTCTTTTCCTCATATCAAAAACTTTTTTGTTTGTTTCATAGATTTTTCATTGAGGAATAGCTGGCAAGAGAGACTTTAAATTCAACCTTCTCAGAGATAAATTCTCAGTCACCACATTTTGGAATTAGAGGGGACCTTAGAGATCACTTACTCTAATGTTTTCATTTTATAGGATCAATATCCACTTGTTTAATAGATTTAGGTTAAGTCTTAGAAGGGACTCTAGTAGATGACCTTGTGGAGAATCAAAAGCCACATGATTCTGCAAGTCTCTCCAATGTAGACTACGACTTAATTTCAGGATACTTTATCATCTGATTCCTACTCACCAAAGACTCATTGTTCTGTGCCTACAACCTTGGGGGAGGGGGGGAATTGTCTAGCTGTTAATGGAAATATGAATATGTATGAAGGGAGGTCAAACATATGGCTTTGACATTAAAAAGAGATAAAAGTCAAATTTAATGAATTCCTCTGTAGTTATTATAAGCAGGCACCCCAAAGTAACATAAATATGGAGATTAAAATACAGATAGATAGATGAGTTTTGAAATTCCCTTATCCTATTAAGTGAAATAAGTAATTTACCATCCAATTAGAGGAGAGAGAGTTTTTACATCATCCTATTTTCTCAGGCTACTTTAGTAATAACTTGGTCACCTTTTATCCATATACTAGATAGCTCCTTGCCATTTGACAGTCTCAAATTCTCTTCTTTATGAGTGGAGTCATCAGGCATGACACAATTATAGAAAAAAGGCCATAAGATTTGAACTACAAAATTTTTTTCTTCCTAATATTTTCAGTGTTCCAGGTACTAAGTGACCAGAAACTGATTTCAGAGTCAGAGCCTAGACATGGCTTGACTGGGACAGCAGGTTTCGATAGAGTGCTTAAAAAACAGATCAGTCAATCAATAAATATTTATTGCCTACTATGTGCCAGGCACTGTGCTAAGTGTTGGTGATACAAAGAAAGGCAAAAGGCAATTCCTATTCTTAACAAACTCACAGACTAATGGAGGAAACAACATTTAAATGATTGTGTACGAACAAGCTATGTACAGGATAAATGAGAAATAATTAACAGAGGGAAGTCACTAGAATTAATGGAAATCAGGAAAGGCTCCCTGTAGAAGGTGGGATTTTAACTTGAACTTGAAGGGAAACAGGGAAGCCAGAAGATGAAGATGAGAGAGAGTATCCTAGGCATGGAGGACAGCCAGTGAAATTGCCTGGAGTTGGCAGATGGAGTATCTTGTGCAAGAAACAGCAAGGAGACCAAAGACTGAACTCCAAACTGAAGATTTTACACTTGATCCTAAAGGTAAGAGGGAGCCACTAGAGTTCATTGAGTAGAGGGGTAACATAGATAGACTCTACACTGAGGATATGGGGGTATGTGTGAGAGAGTAGAGAGTCAGAGATTACACCTTGGTTGTGAGTTTGGGTGCAGGGAGTTTTATGACTAGGAGGCTAGTGGTACCCTTGACAATAATAGGGAAGTTTGTAAGTGAAAAGATTTAGGGGAAAAAGATAATTAATTCCTTTTTTGGAAATAGAAATCAGAACCCAGTCCAAGTGATAGAACTGAGACAAAAACATGGGCAAGGCTGAGCCTACAAATGGTCCTTCTGAAGCAGTCAGTTAGTCAGTTGGTCTATAGATAATGAGTGCTTATATTCTGCCAGGTACTATGCAAAGAGACAAAAAACAAGGTCCCTGCCATTATGAATCTTTTGACACATGTTTTCTGTGTTCAGAGGCTCTGGGCAATATTCTTGTATTATTTCTTGCATTATGGTGTTCAGGTTTTTTGACTTGTGTCCTTCTGGGAGATCTGTAATCTTTAATCTGTAAGCTATATGCATCCTGTCTTTACTCATATATGAAACATGCTTTCTTTTGATATTTCTTTTCACTTCTCTTCTTCCAGATTGTCCTTCACTTCTGTGTATTTGCATTCCCAATAAGCTATCTTCTCTCTCTGTCTCTCTCTCTCTGTCTCTGTCTCTCTCTCTCTCTCTGTCTCTCTCTGTCTCTCTGTCTGTCTGTCTGTCTGTCTCTCTGTCTCTGTCTCTCTTTACCTCTCTCTCTCTCTTTATCTCTCTCTCTCTCTCTCTCTCTCTCTCTCTCTCTCTCTCTCTCTCCTTCTCTCTGACTTGCCACCACAGATTCAAGTATTTTCTACTCTTCCAATTATTTCTACCATGTAAACCTAAATTCAGCCCTCATAATTCTCATTTCTGTTTGAAACTATCCAGGAACAGCCTACTGTGACTCCATATTCTCTTCAAAATCCACAGGGTTTTTTGTTTCATCAGGTATTGGGTCATCTTCCATTGCTTTTCAGTATTTATTCATAAATGACTAAACTTGTTTACTAGATCTAGAGGCCACATTTCCTTTTGCTGTTAATGTTGGTTTATCTGATTATGATCAAAGGCTTTGAGTTTTCTTCCTCTTGAGATCATTGGTAATTTCAGTTCCCCCCTCCCGTATTCTCCCCTATTACTCATTTTCTGACTCCTACTCCACTGATGGTGATTTCCTTTGAGATTAGATCTTGAACATCTCATCTTCCTGCCATAGTGGACAATTCACATTTGATCAGCCTACTTCTCTGATTTAAGTGACTGTTGTGGGGACAGAACTAGCTCCAACTGGATACTGGGTTTTTTCCCTCAGACTTAGAGGAGTGCTACACAGCCCCCCACAAATGTGATAGACAGTGTCAAAGGAAGCAGAGAGATCAAGAGGATGAGGACTGAGAAAAGGTCATTAGGTCAATTAAAAAAGATCACTGAACACTTTGAAGAAAGTAGTTTCAATTGAATCATGAAATCAGAAGCCAGATTGCAGATGCTTTAGGGTTGGGTCAGAGAAGAGAAAGTGGAGACGTCAGATGTAGATGGCTTTCTCAAGGTGTTTAGTCAAGAAAGATATGAGATATAGGATGATAGCTAGAAGTCATGGTAGGCTCATGCAAAAATTTAAGGTTGGGGGAGACATAGGCATATTAGTAGACAACAGAAAAGGAGTCAATAGATAGGAAGAGATTGGAGAGAGAGAGAGAGAGAGAGAGAGAGAGAGAGAGAGAGAGAGAGAGATATGATGTGGGAGCAAAGTTACATGAAGAGGGGCTTATCTTGGCCATGAATAGAGCCCCTTTTCATGTGAGACAGGGATGAAGCACTGGATGATGGGGCAAGATATCTGAGTGATAGGGGATGAGGAGGAAAAAAGAAAATTCTTGGTAAATGGCCTCAATATTTTTTGGTGAAGTACAAGGTAAAGTCCTCTTCTGAGAAGGAGGAAAGAAGGGGTGACCTGGGAGGGATACCTTGGAGAGGGATAAAAAAAAAGTTTGGAATGGTGAGTGAGAGAATAGAGAGAATATGTGGCAGAAGTAGAAGTTTGTAGGACATGCTGCCAGGGTATTCCTAACATGGACATATAATAGAATTGAAGTGTGGAGTATAAAATGAAAGAATTGTGAAGTTGTCATCCTGTAACGTTGAATACTGATGAAGACCTCTTTGGAGGTCCATGACTTGATATGAAAAAACAGATAAAATGTCCAAGTGGTTATAAAAAAGATTTTTAAGGGAATAGTGAAGAACTTGGTCTTTTATAGTCTGAAAAGCAACAATCTCTTATTCAAAAGTTAATAGACATGAAAATATTGATTATTAGGACAGTGAGTTTGTCTTGAGGATAAATAAGATCAAGCAATTGAAATTTTCCGGCAAACGAAAGGTAATATTGGAATTTCTTGGACTGAAAGTTGTGCAAAATAGTAACTACCACTTTTATATCAAAGTTTGCAAAGTACTTTACATATATGATCTCAACTGAGTCTCACAAGAAATCTTTTCACATAGACTGAACCCACATGTCGTGTTCTACTTGAAGCTTCTCCTGATCCCCATTGGCAGCTAATGCCCTTTCTCCCTAACCATGCTATATTCATTTATATATATTATGTATATACTTATAATAAACATATCATTGCTTCCACTACAATGTAAGCTATGTGATAGTGGGAAATACTTCTTTTTGTTTTGTTATTTCCAGAATTAAGCGCAATGTCTGGCCCATGTCTGGTACTTAATAAGGGCTTGTTCACAGATTGGTGTACAATAAGTATTATTATCCCTATTTTCCATCTGAGGAAGCTGGGGCTCAATAAGGTTAAATGACTTGCCTGTGGTCACACAACTAATAAGTAATGGGGGTGGAATTTGAACCCAAATCTTCTTGATTCCAGTTGAGTACTCTATACACTTCACCATGCTGCTTTTCTGAAATGGTTGTACCACTTGACTCAGAGTGTTGGAGGAATTTTCCCATCTTTAGGGCATGAATCACAAACTCTGGAACTCCCTTCAAACCCTTTTATATCTCCAGGGCAAGTACCATGACATGACCATATTTACCAAAAATTAAATCAGTAGCCCAAATTTAAATTCTGAACCTCTCTACTTGACCCCACTTAAATTCATCCCCCTCAATAAAAATCTCCAAAAGGGTCTTTTGTGAATTTTGAAAGTCATGTAAAATCCCATCCTGTGCTAGTGGCATACCTTAGCTGGGGAATACTGAGATGTACCGAAGTAATGATTTATTCAAGTGTCTCAGCATTGTTAATGAAATAGAATCATAGCTCTTCCGTATGCTCATCCGAACTTGACAGTAGCCCCTCTGTCTCTCTCCTCATTTTGGCTGCCTTATCTGTCCTTGTTTTTATTAACCAAACAATAGAATTGTGATTTCAATGAACTGAAAGAGATCTCAGTAGGTCAAACAATCCAGCCATCAGACTCCAGACAGAACCATGTCTCAGTCATTCAGAACTGACAGGTTTTGCTCCTATTAAATATCTCAGCTGTTTCACTTGGTTAATCAATTTCAGTGTCTGGGTGAAATGCAAAGAGGCATCATTGCACATCCCATTTGTATTTAAATATAAATAATAGAAGCTCCTTTAACTTCCTTTCCCAGTTTCCAGCAGGATAGATAAGACCTCTAATAGACAGGCTTGAAATTAAATCAGTGCCAGCTGCAGTATTCCAGCTCATATTCATGGGCTTTTTACCTAGAGGAAACTAATAATGTGATTACTGCCATGTGGAACCATCTATTTCCCCAGAGAAAGGCTTCTTTGGGGGGTACCCTAAAATCCCTGGCAAAATGGCAGCCTTCCAGAAGGAAACACAGGCAAGAAGGATAGCTTTGAAAGTCACATATTAAATATATCATAAACTTAAAAGAAAAAGCAAGGTGTACATAGAGATACGTATTCTTATGCATAATCTCCCTTTTCAATTCTAATTTATATATGGAAATGTCCATTTTTTTTGTTGTTTGTTAAAATCAGAATAAATCTTTTTTAAATGCTGGCATTCCTTAGAGGCACCACACATCAACAGTAATGTAAATCACGTGGGATGCCCATCCAAAATACCCGATAGAAGTCGGATGAGGCTATTTCAGTGAAGATCTCCAAAGGTCTACAGACAAGGGGCTCTTCTACAGTCTTTTGTTAGAGACTGTTGCTTAAGTCACTACATCTCTGTGTACCCACAAGCTAATATATGAGAAAATATGATTGAGGCTGGAAGGACATCATTTGATTGTTATGATTATCATTATGATGTTCATTTAAAGCCCTTCACAACCTGGCTCTAACCTATTTTTTTTTCAGGCTTATTATACATTATCCTTCTTCATATACTCTAGCTAAACTGACTTTCTCTGTATTCCTCAAACATAACAAACTCTATTCTCCATGCCTTTCCCTTATGTCTGGAATGTGCTCTTTTCTCATTTCCACCTCTTGGGATCTTTAGCTCCTTCGAAGCACATGTCAAGTTTCATCTTCAATGCAAAGCCCTTAGTAATCCCCTCTCTTCATCTACTAGAGCTACCCTCACAAAACCAACTTGTGTTTATTTTGCCTGTTGATGTTGTTTGTCCTTTGTTTTTGAGGAGGACCAGTGATGTCTTGACTCCTGCATGGATTGGATTTAAGTGGGGCAGAATTGCACAGAATTGTCAGCCTCACTCTTTCTTCCAGAGTCATTGAAGTCCAGTGGCAGGACAAAAGTCAAGATGACTGGCAATGACCTGAGATGCAGTGGATGACCTTGATTTCTTTAATGTCTGACCAAGCTCTAGTGCTTCACAATGCCTTCTTCAGCCACTTTCATGGCTGTTAAAATAAGTTGTTCTCATTCACCCATTCCACCTGGGAAAGTCTTCACATGCTTGGGGTAGATATCCCCTAACTCAGTGACAGGTTTGAGGCATGTCAATTACCCTCAACCTGGTTTAACCCTTCTGCCAAGGTGGTTTACCAGGGTGTGGTTGTTACATATTCTAGAGCTTCTTGGAGTCACAGGTGAGAGTTGAGTGCCAGGTAGACAAACAGCCCTGAAAAGGACTTGACAAGCCCTCACACTAGAGGTGCTAGACCTACTTGAACACCCCGTGCATCCCATACTTATGTACAAAATATTCCTAGTAATAGAATATCAGTCACTTGAAAGCAAGGACTGTTTCATTTGTTTCTTTGTGTTCCCTGTGCCCAGCACTTAATACATGCTTATTTAATTGAATTGTTCATAAACCTCTTTTTTTCCTTTTTGAGTTGATTTTATATTATATATTTTGAAACTCAATTTCCCCAGGCTCTGGGGAACTGATTCATGCTAACCAGGTTCATAGAGACCTATTTTTAAACCAGAACATTTATTTATTTATTTTTAATGATGGATGCACTTCACTCAGTTATCATAATCGTGTATTCCTTCAATTCAGAAAACCATGTTGTAAACCAGAAGGTGACTTGATGAGAAAAAAAGGAAACTAAGTATTGTCAAAGGGATAGTTGCATCAATAATGAAAATACTGTCCTCTTGCCATTATATAGATTCTCTAAGTTTACAAAGTAATTTCATAGAATATCTTATTTGATCAAACTCTTCTGTTCTACTTTTTGGTCATTTCTGTCTCCCTCCATCTAGAGTAAGAGTACTTCTCCCCTGGTTAGTGCAAACACATCTATGAATTCTGATTATCCAACTGTCTTTTTTCATTAATTATCAGTCACCCAGGTTGTCTTCATAACATTATGTTATGCTATAGTTTCATAGCTCATAGCTGATCTGCATTATTTTCTTTTTACTGTGGTCAGTCTCTAAAACTTTAATTTTACCAGAATGTTATCTTCAAATACAGTGTAAAATGGACTATGTTTCTGTTTTGTAAATTTAATGGAAGCTCCTTGCAAATGGCTAAATTCATCCATTGTTAATTTGGAAACTTTGTTCTCATATTTTAGAGTAAGAGCTTGTTTATAATTTGTTCTGTGTCCCTAAAGTCTAACTCCAGTGTCTCATGATGATATGAAGGTGACCCTGAGTTCTCAAAGACTATGCTAGCCAAAACCAAGTTCTAGTATAGTCTACCCATTTGGAGAGCATTAGTATATGGGACAATAACAGAATGTGCTTGATATCAAAGGACGAAACTAGTTAAGAATGAATAGACTCATCTCCAAAGGGTTGTCAGTAAGGTAATGTTTTTTTGGAGTTGTGGAGACTGCTGAAATGGACAAAAATAAAAATGACCTTCATAATTGTCTTCAGCAGCCATACCCTACTGCTTCTATAGTAAAGGTGGCAGACAGGAAGACAAGGGGCTAGGGAGTACCAAGGGTGAGACAAAGTACTGACCTAAAGAAGGAGAGAAAAATTGAATACTGGCTAACAATGGTGGCCCATGTCTGTAGTTCTTTTAACTGGAAAGGCTGATGTAATGGGAATGGGAATTTGAAGATCTCCTCTGCTCCTTAATAGGCCTAGGTGAATTTGAGGACCTCTCCTGATTAGAAAATATACTCTGCCCCCAATAGGCTGCATGTGGTCACATGGAGCCTGTGGTGGGAGGCTTGCTTTTCAGGAAGGCACAACTTTTGTTACTGTGTAATCAAGTGGGTCACAAGGGTTGTGATGTTTTCTGACCCTGGAGAAGGCTATATATACCTCTGAGATGAGGTTTTTCTTTGGTGTTCACTTATGGGAAGAATTGTATGATTTGGCCAGATGAGACTCTGGACAGCCTTTGAGCCCCACCCACCTTTGAAAGCCCAGATGCTGGTGCTTCTCTCTCTGGTAACTAACACTGTATGGATGTAATGGTCATATAGCTGGAAGCCCTGTCTGTTAGTCTGCTGAATTATGTTATTTTCTCTATCTGTATTTTTTGTCTGCTTGTAACTTCTGTTTGTATTCTCTGAAGTTCAGGGTGCTAACTTTTTCTCATGGACTGGGTAAATGATATATATTTGATTAAACTAAGATTGTTAATCCTTTCTGAGTTGCTTTCCAATAGAAAATCAGATCAAAGAACCTGTGCTAGCAGCCATCCTAGGTATGCTAGGGTACTTGCTGCTACAGCTGAGGATGGTGAATCACTTAATTTCAGTCATTCTGAATTGCAGTCAGGCTAAAACTGATTCCAAGTCTGAATTCTGAACTAAGTCTCTCACCAATATTGTGAGCCCTTGGGAGCAAGGGACCACTAGGTATGTAAAGAGGGACAAACTGACCCATGTTGGAAATACAGCAGGTCAAGGCTTCCATATTTATCAGTGTTGGGACTGGGTCTGTGAGTGGCTGCTATATTTCCAGTCTAAATGAGATGGGGAGATCCAGTCTCAAAAAACAAAATCAATACTAAAACAACATATGAAAGAAAGCATGAGCTTAACAATAATATTAGATGTTAATGAGCTAAACAATCCATCAACAATGATAGCTTGTGTGTATATAGAGCTTTAAGGTTTGCAAAATGCTTTAAATATACTTGATTCTCACAACAACCCTGTAGGTGCTATTAGTATCCTCATTTTACAGATGAAGAAACTGAGGCTGATAGAGGTTAAACAACTTATCCAGGATCACCCCGCTAGTTAGTATATATTGCAGGATTTGAGCTCGTCTTCCTAACTCCAAGTCTAGTTTTCAATTCAATATGCCACCTATCTGCCTGGATCGTTGTTACGGATTGGATAAGAAAATAAAACCTAACAAACTGCTGGATATAAAAACACATCTAAAAAGCTGTTTTCCTATTTAAAAATATGAGCTTTTTGATACAGAAACTATTTCTGCTGCTCTGTTTGTATTCCTAGTACTTTGCACATAGTAAGCACTTAATAAATGGTTTTTCACTCACTCATCTTCCAGTATTCATCTTATACCATTTCTTAGCTAAATTTAGCACAACAATTAGCACAATCAAGAGGCCCAAAGATTCTAGAAAACATCTCAATCAGCATACAGTTAATCTCCTTGCCAAATGCAGAAATATGACAGCTAAAGGTAGCATCATTTTGGTGTACCTACTAATTTGTGAAATATCATAGAGGTAGAATATGGAATATTAGGAACAAAATAAGTATGAGGGAACAGATCCACAGAGGTTAATGATTTTTCTTACTTCACACAGGCAGTAAGTGGGAAAGCCAGAATTTGATCCCAGGTCCTCTGACTCCTAATATGGTGTTCTTTCCATCATAAACATTTATAAGTTCCCAGGAGCTGGACAAAAAACACATGTAAAATGGAACAAATCTGCTACCATTTCTTTAATGCTTATTCTTATCAATTATAATAGATAAACTTATAGCGGTTGCTCTGGACTCTCTCTCCTAGAACAAGGCCAGCTACATTTTCATTCAGCTTTTCAAGGGTACCCCTGAAGGATAGGAGCTGTCTGTCAATGCTATTGACTCAAATCACCATTATGTTGTTGTCGTTCTCCTCCTCTTCCACCTTTCCTGAGGGGACTCCTGACTACAAGGTCCTCCTGACTACAGGACCAGTGCTCTATGCACTGCACCACCTAGCTGCCATATCATCTCTTCTTACTGTATTATCTTGTACCAGAATGTAGTAAGGCAGGTGAGAATCAGACAAAAAGGGGTACAGGCTCTGGTCAACTGCTGCCTTTTGCATGCCCCAGGGTCAGCTCCTCACTGATCAACAACCAGACTCCAACCTACTGTTACAATCTTATTACTGATAACTCCTCTTCATGCACTTTTTGGTCCAGTCAAATTGGCCTTCTTGCTGTTCCTCACAAATTACATTCTGTCTTTTCCATGTTGGTGTCATTGCATGGACTGTCACCCATATTTGGCATGTACCTCCTCCTCACCTCCACCTTTAAAAATTTCTAGTTGCCTTCAGAGTTCAGGCCAAACTCCACCTCCTATGTGAGACCTTTCCTTACTCCCTCAGCTGATAGTTTCCTCCCTTCCAAAAATTAACTTATATTTATTTAGGGTCAAAGAGCCTTAAGAAATAAAAATAATAAAGACCATTAAGTTAAAAAAAAATCCAAGAACCATCTGAAACAATTAAAATTAGAGAGCAAATGACTCAAACACAACCTTTGAAGGACTTTGGGCTCTTCCTTGAACCTCCCAAAGGAGATCTGAAGGAATATTGACCTCATCTGACCTGCAATTTATTTTATTTTCTCTTGACTTCAATCTTAAGGACAACCTAGGTACTGAAAACACATGAGTAATACCCAAATTTCAGAATCATTTTTTTATAACTGTTTATATTCTCATTTTTTTCTTTTAAAAAAATCTTTAGGGGTGGCTAGGTGACACAGTGAATAGAGTACCAACCCTGGAGTCAGGAAGACCTGAGTTCAAATCCGGCCTCAGAAACTTAACACTTACTAGCCATGTGACCTTGGGCAAGTCACTTAACCACAATTGCCCTGCCTGCCCTGTCCAAAAAAAAGCCAAAAAAAATCTTTAGGTTGTTTTGGTTTTTATGTGTCATGATCTAGCTCTTGCAACATACCCAAAGAATGGAGTACAAATTGTTTATTCTGAGAAATGATGACTTTCTTTTACACTCTGGTGATTGGAAACCCGCCCAGTTCTCTTCATGCCACATAGCTGTTCCTTTGGGCAAACCATAACTCTTCACGTGGGTTCATGAAGGGAACAGAATATCCTGAAGGAATGAAACCTGAGGACACCAAGTGTTGATACACAGGGTTGTAAGGTCAAAGAACTGAGCCAACCTTTTTTTCTTACCTTGGAAGAGTTTTTGCTCTTTGTTATTTTGTGACTTAAGATCAGAGGGTTTTGGAAGAGGCAGGTCAGTGTGGGTTGGCAAGGCAGAGCAGTGAGATCATGGCCATTACTTACTGTAATCATTTGCAATATATGAGGAAGGAGGAAAATATTCCTCTGCTGGGAGTGATGTCAAGAGGCTTGATATTCACTTGCACTGCTGATGAAGATTTGTAGTATGTATGTTAAGCAAATGCATTGTTCTGCTGTGGTTTCCATCATCACCATCTCTTCAGAGTTTTCATGAAGTGCTTCCAAAATGTCAGATAATTTCATGAGACTTGAGTGTTCTAAGAAACTCCTCTAGCTGCCCTTAACTCCTTTCTTGGCTCTTATTCAGGTACAGGCTGTTGGCAGAAGAGGAAGTAACTTGCTTTTGTGCACATTGCCCCCTCCAAGCCTTTGTTATGTTATTTATGTCTGGAATATCTTCTCTTATCCCATCCTTCTCTCTCTTTTTGTCAGTTAAATTCCTACCTATCCTTTAAAGACCAACTTGAAGGCTATCTCCTCTATGAAGTCTTTTAGACTTGGTCTTCTTAGTGATAATAGTACTATATAGCACTTTAAAATTTGCAAAGCACTTTATAGATGCTATCTTATTTTATCCTTACAACCCAAAAGGAAGGTAAGTGCTATTACTATCCCCATTTTTCAGATGAGGAAACTGAGACAGACAGTAATTAAGTGACTTGCCCAGGGGTCCCAAAACTCTCTGAGGCTGGATTTGAGCTCAGTTCTTTCTAACTCCATGTCTAGTTTTCTTTCCATGCAGCCACCCAGCTGCCTAGTAAAGAACTTTCTATTCAAACCTCATTTTGTTTTATATTCTCAAATGTACTTATTATTATGCAATCTTGTGCACCATTATTATCTTTGTGAGAGGCAGAATAGCACAGTCAGTCACACTGCCCCCCAATAAACATTTATTGAAAACTTACTCTGTGCCAGGCACTGTGCTAAGCACTGGGGATACAGAAAGGTAAAAACCAGTACCTTCCCCAAGGAACTCACAATCTAAAGGGTGAAGACAGCGTATAAGAAGAATCTGAAAAGGGAGATGGGAGCGGAGGGACGTATCTTGCATCAGGTGGGAAATGATGAGGTGTCTTCTCTGAGGCATCCTACACATGCTGGCTGAGTGATCATGGCTAAGTGACCTTTCCGTTTCCCTACTTAACTGTCTAAGCTAAAACTATACATTCCCGAGAAGCTATTTGTCTGAATTGGTACAGGAAGTTCCTCAGTGGGAGTTCTCTATACCCATGAAATCACAGGTCTGGTTTCACCCCATCTCTGGTAATCTGAATAGGTGTCTTATTCCTCTACTAGACTATAAACTCCATTAGGGCAGGGCCATATTTTGTTTAAACTTTCTGTCTTACTCCTTGGAATAGTGCCTAGTACACTGCTTATACCCTAGACATTTAATAAAAGGTTATTGGATCGAACTGGGGTATCACAACAGCTAAGGCTTTTTTCACCTTTATTTCTTCTGTGACAAAGGAAAAAAGTTCAGAGTCAAACTGACAGGACTCTTGGTTCTCAAAGTCTATGACAGGAGAGTTTAATTTCTGCAGAGTTCTACCAAACTAGAAAGGCTTCAAGTATAGCCTTGAGATGGATTCCATCATTGCAAGTATTTATAAATGCTTTTCATTCATTCATTGCTAGAAGTTGGCCACCAGGTGATAGATTTTTGGCCAAATAATTTATTAATATTATTTTCTAAGTCATGTAAGGATTGCAATAAACATGTTATTTAAAAACATTTATTAAGCATATGCTATGTGTCAGGCATTGTGCTAAGTACTAGGGATACAAAGAAGACAAAATTCAAATTCTAAAGGGGGAGACAACATACAGACAACTATGTTAATATAAAATATATACAAAGTAAATGGAAAGTAATGGAAGTATTGACAGTAGGGTTATCTGGAAAAAAATACAACCTCTTGCAGAATATGAGGTTTGAGCTGAATCTTTTTTTGTTTTTTGGAGGGGGAAGGCAAGGTAATTGGGGTTAAGTGACTTGCCCAAGGTCACACATCTAGTAAGTGTTAAGTGTCTGAGGCTGTGAGCTGAATCTTGAAGGAAGGCAGAGAAGACAATGGGCAGAGAAAAGGAGGGAGAACATTCCAGGTTCTGGGAACAGCCAGTAAAAAGACACAGAGTTGGGAGATTGAATGTTCTGTTAGAGGAACAGCAAGGAGACTGGTGTTGCTGAAACACAAAGTATGTGGACAGGAGTAAAGTGTAAAAACACTGAAAAGATAGGAATGGGCCAGCTTGTGAAGTGCCTTGGATGTCAACCAGAGAATTTTACATTTGATTTTGGAGGTAATAGGGAATCACTGGAATTTATTGAATTGAGAGTAACATAATCAGACCTCAAGTATAAGAAAATCACTTTGGTAACTGAGTGGAGAACAGATTGGAGTAGGAAGAAACCTGAGTCAAGGAGATCAAGCAGAATATTATTGCAATTGTCAAGCATGAAATGATGAGGGTCTATATCATAATGGTGATTGTATGACTGGAGAACACAGGACTTGTGTAAAAGATGTTGAGAAAATAGAAATAACTAGACTTGGCAACAGATTGAATATATGGAGTGAATTAAAGAGAGCAATTGGAGATGACACAAAGACTTTGAACATGGGTGATTGTGAGTGAATGCCCTCAATAATCATAGGGAATTTGGGAAGAAGACAAAAGATAATGAGTTCTGTTTTGAACATGTAGAGTTTGAGATGTTTATGGGATTTCCAGTTTGAGATGTCCAAAAGGCAGCTGGTGATGTGAGAATGGAGTTCAAGAAAGAGGTTAGGGTTGTATATATAAATCTGGGACTCATTTGAATAGAAATGATAATTGAATCTTTGGGGATTGATGAGATCACCAATAGCAATGACATAGAGGAACATGAGAAGAGGGCTCAGGAAAGAATTGTGGGAGACATTAGTGGGCATGACTTGAATTAAGAACTAATAAAGGAGACTGAGAGTGGTTAGACCACTAGGAGGAGAATCAGAAAAGAACAGCATCATGGAAACTTAGAGAGGAGAGAATATTCAGAAGAAGAGTATGATCAACACTGCCAAAGTTTCAGAAAGGATGGGTATTGAGAAAAGGCCGTTAGATCTGGCAATTCAGAGATCACTGGAGAAAGCAATTTCAGCTGAATGATGAGGTAGCACACCAGGTTGTAAAGGATTTAGAAGAGAGGAGAGGAATAAAGACACTGAGTATCGTGGCTTTTTTTTTTTTCTTTTTGCAGCATCTAAGCAGTTTTATCATTTTTTTTTGGAGGGGGAAGGCAAGGCAATTGGGCTTAAATGACTTGCCCAAGGTCACTAGACAAAAAAAAAAAGAAAAACAAGGAAAGCTAAAAACAGTATACTTTGCTCTGCATTCAGATTCCATCAGTTCTTTATCTGGAGGTAGATCATAGGTCCTTCAGAATTGTCTTGGATTTTTGTATTGCTGAAAATAGCTAAGTCATTCATAGTTGACCATTGTACAATATTGCTACTACTGTGTTCAGTGTTCTCCTGGTTCTGCTCACTTTACTTCTCATCAGTTCAAGTAAGTATTTCCAGGTTTTTCTGAAACATCCTGGCCATCATTTCTAATATCATAATAATATTCATTTACAATCATGTACCACAAATCATTTAGCCATTTCCCAATTGATAAGCATCCTCTCAATTTTCAATTCTTTGCCACCACTAAAAGAGCTGCTATACATATTTTTTTGTACATATAGGCCTTTATCTTTTTAAAAAATCTCTTTGGGATAGAGATCTCGTAGTGGTATTGCTGGATATGATGGCAATGGGAATTTGGAGATCTTCCCTGCCCCTTAATAAGCCTAGGGGAATTTGAAGACCTTCCCTGTTTTGAACATATACCATACCACCCACCCCCCAATAGGCCGAATATAATCACATAGAGTCTGTGGCGGGAGGAGTTTGATGAAGGGTGGAGCAGAGCCACAGAAAGCTGGGAGTCAGAGCAACCAGACAGTGGGAGAGAGAGGACATACCCCAGGGAGACAGTTAGACTTGTGAGTAAATGTTGGTTTGTGGGAAGACTAAGGGATGCTGTGGCTCTCTGTGCTGTTATGGCTTATTAATTTCTTTGCTACTATGATGGAATCAGCTTACTGGTTTTGAAATTTGGTTTTCTGGTGTCTGAATAAATGTTTTGCTTCTGTCTTCTATATGGAGTATCTGTTATATTTTTCAATTGAGCACTATGCCAGCACATTTATCATCACCATTGGTGTTGTGAATATTGTGTTGGTGCTACATTGGATCAAAGGGTTTAGTTGCCCTTTGGGCATAGTTCCAAATTTCTCTCCAGAATGGTCAGATTGGTTCATAATTACACCAACAATGCTTTAGTGTCCCAATTTTCCCACATCCCCTCCAACATTTATCATTTTCCTTTTCTTTAATATTAGCCAATCTTACAGCTGTGAGGTGGTCCCTCAGAGTTGTTTTAATTTGCATTTCTCTAATTAATAGTGATTTAGAGCATTTTTTTCATATGACTATTGAAAACTGCCTATTCATATCTTTTGGCCATTTATGTGATAGCTTTCTTAAAGAGATTCACCAAGAAATGAAGGAGAGATATAGGATGATAGATAGCTGGGAGGGATGGATCAAGAGAGAGTTTTATAAGGTGGAAGAGACATTGGTGTGTTTGTAGGTAGCAAGAAGGGAGACAGTAGATAGGAATGAATCTTAGCGAGAGAATGGAGATGGTAAAAGGGAAAGTCTGCTGGAGAAGACAGGATGGAATCGAAATTCATGTAGATGGATTTGCCTTGGCAAGGAGAAGGGCCACCTCTTCAGGAGAAACAGTGTTGAAGGAGTATGTAGTGGAAGAAGATGTCTGAGTGTTGTGAGGTAAGGAGGAATGAAAAAGGAATTCTTGGCTAATGGCCTCAGTTTTTCAGCCAAGTATGAGGCAAAGTCCTCATCTGAGAGGCTGGAGGGGGAGCGTATGCTGGGAACCTTGAGGAGGAATGAAAAAGGTTTTGAATAGCTGCTATGGTGAATTAGAGAGAAAATCAATTAGAGAAGTGAAAAATTATTGCTTTGCTTCAGTGAGTTCAGTTGAGATGATTATGCAATGTAAATTTGTAAAGGACCCAGGTAGCACAGTTCTATAACTCTGCAGCTCTGTTCAGTAACATGTGAATAGGGGCAAAGACAGTAAATGGTGTTAGAAATTCAAGGCTGGATTTTGGCAAGTCATAATCAATGATTAGGAATTCAAGTTACAAGGTATCGTAGCATTAAACTGATTCACTAAGGCATTGATACAGGGAAGGGAAGAGAGTGTAATCATTCAGGGGTGATGGCCTGGGAAAGATTTAAGAGGAGGAAGGACTGGAGGTCACAGTTAGGGTACAGAACAGAGTTAGAAGTTGTAAGGTAGAGGGAAAAATGAAATGATAAAAGGAATTCAGGATAAATCTTAGGTTATGAGCCTGAGGGATTAGAGAATGGTGTTGTTCTCTACAGTTATAGGGAAGATAGGATAGGTGGAGTGTTTAGGAGGAGAGATAATGAGTTTGGTTTACTGGAGTTACAGTCTACTGGACATCTTCTTTGTTGTAAAAGCAAGATTGGAGGTCTCTAGAGAGATTGGGGCAGGAAAGATAGATTTGAGAATCATCAGCATAGAGATGGTAATTAAATCCATGGGAACTTTTGAAAGTGAAATAGTATAGAGGGAGAAAAGAAGATGGCCCAGGATAGTACCCTGAAGGACAGTTATAGTTAGAAGTATGATCTAGAGGAAGATCTAACAAAGCAGACAGAGGAAGAGCTGTCAGATAGGTAGGAGGAAAACCAGAAAAGAGTGTTGTCCAGAAAACCTAAAGAACAGAAAGTATTAAAGAGAGTGACCGATGTTGTCAAAGGCTACAGAGAGGTCAAGGAAAATAAGGACTGAGAAAAGGCCTTTGTATTTGGCAGCAAAGAGATCATTAATAACTTTGGAGAGAGTTGTTTTGGTGAAATGATAAGATCATAAGCCAGATTACAAAGTGTCAAAAGGACGAAAAGAGGAAAGAAAGTGAAGGCATCTATTGTAGATGACCTTTCAAGTTTAGCTACACAGGATGGAAGAGATATAGAACAATAGTTAGCAAGAATAGTTTAGCAAGGATGGGGGAAATATGGGCATGTCTGTAGACAGTAGGATATGAGCCAGTAGAGAGGGAGAGATTGAAAAGAAGTGAAAGTGTAGGGATAACAGAGGGGACAATCTGCTGGAGAAGAGGGGATGGAACAGATAGTGGTGTAGACCTTGGTAAGGAGTAAGGCCATTTCATCATGTGAAACAGGGATGAAGGAGGAGAAAGTAGCAGAGAGCACCTGAGTACTAAAAGATGAGGAAAGGGGGAGAAGTAGGAGTTCACAAAGAATGGCCTGGGTTTTTTTTTCTGTAACTACGAAATGAGGTTCTCAGTTGAGACAGTGGGGGAAAGGAGAACCATGGGAGGATTGAGAAGGGATTAAAAAGTTTGGAAGGCTGTTATGAAAGTAGGATAGGGAGTTGGTAAGGGAGGGATGTCAGAAGTGTTTAGCAGTAATGAGAATACAGTTAAGATTGTGTAACATAAATTTGTAGTAGACCCAGCCAAAACAGTTGCATGATTTTCTTCACCTTCATTCATCAGTACATATGTAGGAGTAAGGCAAGGGATGGTGGGAGTGATCTAAGGCTGAGGTTTGGTTGGGTGTAATTGATGATATGATAAGGGGACTAGGGATTTGAGAGAGGAGGAATGGGTTCATCAAGGAGTTCTGATGGGAAGAAGAGGAGAGAGTGTCTAGTATAGGGGAGATGACCTGGGAGAGAATTGAGGGGTGAAGGGACTGGAGGTAAAGGTACAGATGAAGAGTAGGATTATGTAAATAAAGGCAGAGGGAGAGGTGAAAACCCAATAGATTATTGGCCAAGGGGATTTCAGAATTCTTGAACATGGGAGTGGTACATTTGTGGGTGATGGCAAGATCAAGGGTATGACCATTTTTGTCTGTTACTGAGGGGGGATGGAGGAGTAGCTCATGGGAGAAGAGTAGGTTAAGGAACTCAGTGATTAGGGTATTTGAGGGAGAATCAATATATATGTTGAAGTTCCCCAGTATGAGGGCAAGAGTTGGAGAGGGAAAAAAATTGCAAGACAAATTTCAAACTCATTGAAGAAGGAAAGTGAGTGACCTGAGGATCTGTAGACAACAGCCATCAATATATTGATTGGATGGTAGATATGACTAGCATGAACCTCAAAGGAAGAGAGATTTCTGAATGATGGAGGAGAGGGGAAGAACTTGGAAAGGGCAGTGGGGAACTGGAAGTATTCCACCTCCCTTGCCTCAACCAGTGAGTACAGAAGAATAAGTGAATGCAGCCAGCAGTGAAAAGAGCAAGAAGGGAGGCTGTGTCATAGGGGAAAACCAGGTTTTAGAAAGCTGACAGATGGAAGAAGTGGCGGAAAATAGATTTAAGATGAAGGGAAGTTTGTTGCCTATGGAATAGGCATTCTAGCGGGCATAGTAGAAAGGCTGGGTGGAGTTAGGATGAAACTTTGTTGTGGGAGGATTAAAGAGGATAGAAATGAGGAATTGGGTGATAGGTTTGAGGAATGGACTTTAGATGAGGATCTATAGGAGTTCAGAGTCTCTGGGATGTGAAGGATGTGACCAAGTGGGAGAATGTTTGTTGTTTAGTGGAGGGCACCACTCCTGTACCCTTAAGGACAGGTGCAGCAGGAGATGGAATTCCTGAAGCTGGAGATAGGGTTGCTTTGCCCTACATAGATTCTTCACATCCCATTTGGGAGATTGGGTTGGCAACTGGAGATAGCAGATGCCTTGTGATAGTGCTGAAGAAAATGATTGCTTTGGGGTAGATGGAAGATACCCAATCTGCTCTCTAGAAGCCTTTCCTCAGGAACACACTGTACCCAGCAGGAGATGGAGAGCTTGGGGTGCTAGTGTGCCTGCTGTCTAAGGTCTTCTCATTGAAGGAGCAAGAATTGATTGATGGATCTAGGCGTGCTTAGTCTGGGCAAGAGAATTAGGCTGGATGTGAAGGATATCTTTAAGTATCTAAAAACTATTTTGTGGCAAAGGGTTTACATTTGGTCGGCTTGACCCTGGAAGGCACAAGTAGGAACAATGGGTAGAATATAGTGAGAATCAGATTCAATTTCTATGTAATGGAAATGTACTTATAATTAGAGATATCCTGAAGTGAATGGACCATCTGACTGCATTGAGGGAAACCCTTCATTACTAAGGTTCTTCAAGCAAAGGCTGGAAAAATACTTCCCAGGGGTTGAACAAGCAGCATTTATTAAGCACCTATTAGGTGCCAGGTATAACCCTTGACAATGTAATGAAACAAAAATGAAGCAGTTCATGCCCTCACTGGGGAAGTTGTAGAGAGGATTCTTGTTCACCTAAGGGTTAGAATAGATGGCTATTGGGTCCCTTCTGCCCTTGAGCTTGTGTGAAAAATAAATTGAAAGTTCAGCATGAATCTTGAACATCCCTTTGTTGAGCAGTATGATTATTATATATTCAGGCTTATAGAGTCAGAGAACTGAACTGTGAGATAATCTCCTTTATTGCCGTATATGTTCAACATTCTCTCCCATCTCTACCATTTTTTTCTAAACCAGTAATTGCAGTGTCTAACTCTTAAGGGTAGCATCATTAAACAGGATGTATAGGTTTCATCTTGTGTTTGAGGAAGATGGAGCTTTTAATGTGAAAGTCACTGAGGTTACAGCCCTTAGTAATTGTCCCCCAAAGTGCCATATTTTCTTCTGAGATATGTATATTAAATGTTTAGAATTACTAAACAGTTACCTCTTCTACAACACTCATTAAGCAGAGTAGCCTGTTTTAATTAGACTTAAATGTCACCAGTGAATCATTGATGCTTTAATAAATTAATCCGATTTAATCATCAGGGCTGTAATTTGTTCTGTGAAGCCTCAGATTGATTGTTTCTTGGATCCACACAAGGGTGCTGCTAGGAATTCATGATAGTACAGGATGTTTATGTGCCAAATGAGTGGGGATTGAGTGTTCTCCAGTATCTGCTACATTTTCCTGAACATGAACTATCAAACTTAGGGCATAAACTATTGTCCATTCAACACTTCAATTCAATAATCATTTCTTGAATGTCTGCTCTGGGCAAGTTCTTATTCTAGGTACTGGGTATATAAAGACAAAAACAGAGCAGTCTCTGCCTTCATAGAACTGACATCTTGGAATAAGGGCTTGATAAGTAAATACAACGAAATTTCAAGAGGGATAGTAACAGCAACTGTAGAGGAATAGGAAACATCTAGAGAAGGACCCTCAGCAAGTCATTTCCTTCTGTTTGCCTTAGCTTGCTTGTTTGTAAAATGAGCTGGAGAAGAAAATGAGAAACCACTCCAGTATCTTTGCCAAGAGAACCCCAAATGGGGTCACAGAGTTGGACATGACTGAAGGCGACTGACTAGCAATAAAGGCAAGGAAACAGCATCTGCAGAGAGCCTTGAAGGAAGCTAGCAATTCTCAGAGGAAGAGGTGAGAAGGGAGGACATTCCAGCCTTTCCACTGCAGTCTGGGCAAAATTTGTACAAAGGCCGAAGATCAAATGTTATGTGGTGGCAACACCAAGTAAGCCAGTTTACCTGAGTGAGTGAGATGAAGTAATGTTGCATATGTCTGGAAAGGTGGACTGGAGAAGATTTTGAGGAATTTATATTTTACCCTGGAAGCAATAAAGAACTACCAAAATTTCTTGACCAGAAAAGGGACATGGCTGAAACTACACTTTATAAAGACTTTTTAGGCAGCTGTGTGGAGGTGGGGTTAGAAAGAGAGACTGCTATATCCTTTCTTTTTCTTTGTTTTTTGGAAACAGATGATGGTGTAGTAAATAGGGTACCGAGTAAGGAAAAGCTGAGTTCAAATCTGACCTTTGATTTTTATTTATTATCTTTGTGACCCTGTACAAGTTATTTAACCTGTTTGCCTCAGTTTCCTCATCAGTAAAATGGGGGTAATAATAGTGCCTACCTCCCAGGTGGTTTGTTGTGAGGATCAGCTGAGATAATAATTGTTAAAGCAATTAGCACAGTACCTGGCACATAGTAAACACTTTGTAAATGTTAGTTATTATGATAATTATAATTATTCAACCTCAGTTTCCTCATCTATTAAAATAAATGAGGGGGGTTGGACTCCATGGCTCCTGAGATTTCTTCCAAATCTATAATCCTGTGGATTGGGGGAGGTCACTTGGGAGGCTATTGAAAAGGTCTCATGGAGAGAGGTTACAAAGAGGTCTTTGTAACTGGGGTCTTGGCTTGTAGGAGCGCAAAAGAGTCATTGCATATGGAAGAGAAAGGAGAGTCACAGTCACAGAAAGCTCCAGTATTGCTTGGGGATTCACCAAAGAATCTTAGGCTGAGCACTCTTAATAAGTGGAGCATAGATGGGGCTTGGAAGTCTTATTTGTTGTAATGGTAGACTTCAGTTCTGCCATTTACATGTAATTTCTTTTCTTTTTTTAAATTTAGGTAACTCTAATCTGGGGATTTAAATTTGGGAGAGGCATCATGGTGTAGTGAAAAGAGCAATGGATTTGGAATCGTAGGTCATGAGTCACTTATCACCCATGTGACTTGTAGCAAATCACTTTTGACTGAAGGCATTTAGGTGTGTGGGTGGCTAGGGGGCAAAGTGGGTAGAGTGTCAGGCTTGGAGTCAAGAAGACGCATCTTCCCTCCTCAGACACTTACTAGTTGTGTGACCCTGGGAGAATCACTTCACCCTGTTTGCCTCAGTTTCCTCATCTCTAAAATGAGGTGGAGAAGGAAATAGTAAACTACTCCTGCATCTTCTCCAAGAAAACCCCAAATGGGGTAACAAAGAGTTGGACAGGACTGAACCTACTAAACAACCTCCCAGGGTCATGGTGAATATCTAACGAGATAATATTTTTAAAGAAACATATAAACCTTAAAGCCCTACATAAACACTATTATTAATATCATGATTGAATATGCCTTTATAGTGTTTCTGTCATTATTAAGAAGAATTAGCCTTTCTTCTCTACCACTACTTATTAGGGGGCAGGGAAGATCTTCAAATTACACTGGCATGCCTAAAAACCCCTGCCTTTATAAACATGCTCATTTTTCTTTACAAATTTGTAAGGAAAAGAGAATGATTTCTTTTCTTTCTTCCTCCCTCCCTCCCTCCCTCTCTCTCTCTCTCTCTCTTTCTTTTTCTTTCTCTCTCTCTTTCCTTCTTTCTTTCTTTTTCTTTCTTTTTTTCTTTTTTCTTTCTTTCTTTCTTTCTTTCTTTCTTTCTTTCTTTCTTTCTTTCTTTCTTTCTTTCCTTCCTTCCTTCCTTCTTTCTTTCTTTCTTTCTTTCTTTCTTTCTTTCTTTCTTTCTTTCTTTCTTTCTTTCTTTCTTTCTCTGTCTCTGTCTCTCTGTCTCTCTGTCTCTGTCTCTCTGTCTCTCTGTCTCTCTGTCTCTCTCTCTCTCTCTCTCTCTCTCTCTCTCTCTC
>NW_027185810.1:3764691-3786922 GCF_028583685.1 Petaurus breviceps papuanus
TCTCTCTCTCTCTCTCTCTCTCTCTCTCTCTCTGTCTCTCTCTCGCTTTTTGAGGGGGGAAGGTAGGGCAATTGGAGTTAAGTGACTTGCCCGAGGTCACACAGTTAAGCTTCTGAGGCCAGTCAGATCTGCTCGATTCCAGGGCCAGTGCTCTATTCACTGTGCCACTTACCTGCCCCGAGAATTATTTCTGTAGCCTGATTCTTACCTATGTTTTTTTTTATACCTTCCCCCTTCCCCCCCCCCCCCCCCCCCCCCCAAGTGACCTGGCAGGATAGCCCCTCCACCTTCCCCCAGGCAGGTCCTTGTGACTGTCCTAGCAATCAAAAACAGCCAAGTGGCAGCTGTAATCACAGACTTTCTTTTCTAACCCATTTCACAATCTGTGCTCAGCCAGGAGGAGTATGTTTTACCTTTATAGCTGCAGATGCCTGGGTTGAAAAAAAAATTGAGTGCAGCTTTTCAATTACGCAGTCAGTTCCTTCCCAATATAAAGAGTGATTTCACATTACCAACACAATTTATCAGGGGGGAACACATCTGCAGGCTCCAATCTAAATTATAGAGGAGGACCTGACAGAGAAGGAGAAGATCTGCTGAAATTCAGATATAATGAAATTGGATGAAGCTGCTATTACTCATGCTCTAAATACAAGGTCTGTGCTTACCTGGCATCCTGATGGAACGTGCATGTCAGAAACACAGTTTATTAGTGCTGTGCTCCTCAGCCTTCAGAGGGCAGGGACCTTGTTTCATAGTAATACTAATAATCGTTTGAATTGCATCTTGAGTTTTGCTTTAAGTAGATTTTGGGCCATTTTCCCAAAGCGGTCAAGCCTATTCCTCTGGTAAATGCCAGTTGGCAGCTAGTACAGTTGGTAGAGTTGTTCTTGGCTCCCTAGGAATCCTCTCTCCTTCCCTCTTAGGTATTTAGGAACTGCATATTCTCTCCAGACACAGTTATCAGACCTTTCCTTCACACATTAGTCAGTGGCTGATGATATCTTCAAATTTCCAAGCCTCCAGGCCTTCTAGCATTTTAATAGGAATCAAAGATTTCAACTAAAGGAATGGGGGAAGATTATTATCCCTGAATTAGGAGTAGGAAGAAGAAAATGTAGCTGGGTTTTCACTAAAAGTATGACCAGTCAATTAACCTCAGTTGGTTTCAATATTTTTTATTTGTGAAATGAGGTAATTTAATTATCTTAGAATTTTTAGAGCTCAAAGATTTCTTAGAGATCAGTGGTGTCCAGTCAGACTCAAATGGAAACCAGGCAATTAAACCATACATACCTGTGGGACATATAGTCACTTAGAAAACCACAGATTAATATTATCCATGTTTTATTGTGTTTTGTTTATTTTGTAAACTATTTAACAATGAAATTTTAATCTGACTTGGTCACACTGGGACTGATGCTGGCATGTGTCGCTGGCACCCCATCTACCCATTTTACAGATGAGCAAGCTAGATGATCTTGCAGGTCCTTTCCAGTGCCCAAATACTATGATAGTTGAATGATGGAATTTCAGGCATCAGTCAACTAGTGGGTAAAGATTTAGGGGTGGTGAAAAGGGACCAAAGCTTCTGCATTCATTAACATGTCATACCTACACTTAAGTTGCCTTTTCTTGTGATGTTTGGTCATAAAGTACCATAACCCCAAGGAGAGTTGATCCAGGGACAGCAGGCCCCTTCAATGTACCAGAGGACTCTTTGTAACATCTTCAAGAGTTCTAACTCCCAGTTTACACTACAGGCTCTCAGAGGCCTCTACCCATAAAAAGAAGCAAATATTAAGTGAAGCAAACTATAGGGGTGTTGTTGAGGGGTGTCACAATATTTTTCTTTTAAAGTTAGATTTCATTTCTTTCTAATAATAAAATATATTTTAATTAACAAAAATATATTTTCTCTCCCACCTCCCCTCTCCCTTTTAAAAAAAGAAAAGAAAGAGAAAATCTTTGTGGCAAATATGCATAGGTAAGCAGAACAAATTCCTTCCTTGGCCATGTCCGATAACATATATATGTCTCATTCTATGCCCAGAGTTCATCACCTCTCTGTTAGGAGTTGGGTAGCATGCTTTATTGTTTTTCTGGCATTATGGTTAGATATTGCAACAATCAAAATTCTTATCTTTCAAAGATGTATGTCTTTACAATGTTGTTGATATAATATGAATTGTTCTTCTGGTTCTACTCACTTTACTTTCTATCAATTCATATAAGTATAGCAGTAAGCACCCTAGCATACCCAGGATGGCTGCTAGCACAGGTTCCTAGATCTGCTTTTCTAAAAGAAAGCAACTCAAAATGGGTTAACAATCTTGCTTTAATCAAACACATGTCTTTTACCTAGTTCAGGGTAAAAAGGTCAGCACCCCCAACTTCAGAGAATACAAACAGAGGTTACAAGCAGACAACAAATACAGACAGAGAAACATCAGCAGACAGAGCTTTCAGCTGTCTGACCATTACATCCATACCTAGTCAGTTACCAGAGAGGGAAGCACCAACATCTGTGTTTTCAAAGCCAGGGAGCTCAATGGCTGCCCAGAGTCTCAACTGGTCAAATCACACAACTCTTCTCAAAGTGAGCCCAAGGTATATATAGCCTTTGCCTGGCTCAGAGAATGTCACAACCCTCTTGACCCACTGCCCAATCACAAAGCAATATAGGCATTCCTGGAAAAAAAAAAAACAAGCCTCCTGCCACAGGCTCCATGTGACCACATTCAGCCTATTAGAGGACAGAGTATATTTTCAAATCAAGGAAGGTTCTCAGAGTCACTTAAGCCTATCGAAGGGCCTAGGGGCAGGGAAGATCTTCAGATTCCCATTTCCATATGAACAAGTCTTCCCAGATTTCTCTGAAATCTTTCATCACTTTCTGGGCATGATAGCATATTCAATTGCATTCTTATACCATAATTTTCTCAGCCCTCCCTAACTGATAGGCATCCCCCTTACTTTCCAGTTCTTTGCTACTACAAAAAAAGCTACCATGAATATTTTTGCATACATGGGTACATTTCCTCTTCCTTTGATCTCTTTGCAGTATATTTATGTAGATAGACATATCTATATATACCATGTGTGTGTTTATAATGTATGTAAGGATGTGTGTATTTATGTATGTATAGACCTAGTAGTAGTATTTCTGGGTCATGGTTTAGCAATTCTTTGGCCATAATTCCAAATTGCTTTCCATAATGACTGGATCAGTTTGCAGCTCCATCAACAGTGAATTAACGTGATGTTTTTCCACAGTCCCTCCAATGTTTGCTATTGTTCTTTTTGGACAAATTTGCCAATCTGGTGTATGTGAAATGGAACCTCAGAGTTGCTTTAATTTGCATTCCTCTAATTATTAGTGATCTGGAGCATTTTTTATATTGTACCCTAATATTTCTATCACTTTTTTATTTTATTGATGTTTGAAATTCCTTTAATAGGAGGAAGTCAAAGAATCATAGAATCTTAAAGGTGAAGGGTCCTTTTTAATATTCTACCAATGCACAAATCCTTTCATTCCTTGATTGGAGAGGATTAAAATTTGAAGGGTATTCCATTTATTGAAATTTGATGCAGTGAAAAAGAACATTGGACTGAACATTAGGAAACCTGGATTCTAGACCTGTGTAATGTAATACCAAGCAAAGGCAACTTCCCAGGTTCAAAATACCAGCATAGGTGCTCTCTATTTTATTCAGTAACAAACCCAGAACAGAGAAGATCAAAACATGACATCATTCAAAATACAGCATTTACTAAGTGTAATTAAATAATCCCCAATCCCCACCCCAGGACCTTCCAATCATTCAATCAATTACAAAGTCTCTGTTCTAAATACTTCTCCACCCCTAGGCTATACCTTAATTAAGTCCACCACAAAGCCCCTCTTCTCAAATGGAGATTAGTTTCCAAACATAAGGTCAAAAGTTCCCCACCCCTGGATCACAATTGAATCTACCCCAGAGTTACATCAAGTTTAAACACAGCACTTAATACCCAAATGGAGGTCTTTTCTTCATCTTGACAGGAGGCAAGTTCTCAGCAATCTTAGTTCCTGGGGAGACAAGGCTTAGCAAAGCCACAAGATACATTGCCAGTCCCTTCATGAATTTATCCTCTGTCTGTAGAACAGTCCTAGAACCCCTGAACACATTAGCAAAGCCCTCTCCCAGGATTTCTGTAAACATACAACAAGAAAATCCTTCTTCAGGGCTTCTGAACCAACAGAAAGGCTCCCAGACCCCTGCAACAACAGCACTGTCCCTCACCAGTGGACAGTATTCACTCTGTCTGCAGGACAGTCTCCAGACCCCTGCAACAACAGTACTGTCCCTCACCAGTGGACAGTATTCACTCTCTGTCTGCAGGACAGTCGCAGGCCTTCTTAGCGAACAGCCAGGTTCCAGGACTTCTTCAACAAAAGGACAGTCTTTCACCAGTGGACAAATCTGGCAAAATAACATCAAAACAGACAGACAAAGTACCAGCAAAACAGCCATGTCTCCTCAGTCCTTGGCAGCTCAGGGGGCAGGTCTCAAAAGTCCAGGGCAATTCAAAGTGGCCACCAGCAATTCTCTTAGTCTCTCTCTCTCCACGAGGTGCTGCTACCAAAAAAAAAAAAATCTTCTGCCTCTCTCTAGTGTCTCTCCAAATCTACATCACCAGCTCCTCCCAGCTCAGGACCCTCCCTTCATATCAACAAGCCCATCCCACAGGTGGGATTAACAAACTCTGGGTTTTAACACAATCAATTTGAAAACCAAGCCAATACAGGGGAATCTTTAATTGCCATTACTATCACAACCTGGTTTGCCTTTGATTAACTGTGTGACTCTAAGCAAATTACTTACATGCCCTAGACCTGTTTCCTCCTCTGTAAAATTCGATCTCCCATTTCTCTGCCTTTACTAGGGCTGTCCTCCTTGCCTGGAATGCCCTCTATTCTCAACTCCATGTCTTAGAATCCTTCAATGTCCTCAGTTCAACTGCCATCTCCAACATAAAATCTTCCCTGTTGTAGTCAGTCAAAAAATATTCATTGAACACCTGCTATGTCCCAGGCACTGTACTAAATGTTTTACACAAAGCAATCCCTGCTCTCAGGAGCTTGCAATCTAAAAGAGGAAGACAACAATGTAAAGAAAAACAGTCCCAGCCCTCAAGAGGCTTAAGATCTAATGGGAAAAGACAATGTGTAAAGAAAGATAATCCGCTGCTTCAAAAAATTTACAATCTAATGGGAGAAGACAGCATGTAAAGGAAGCTAAAAAGGAGGGGGCATTGAAAAGTGCCTGGCATGGGGAAGGATGAAGAAATCTAAGATGGAAATTCACATACAGTTGGTCTGGATATCATCTTTAAAAGAGGTTCTGGGAAGAGCTCTCTACCTTTCAAGTAGAGGTGCCCCAGGAACAAGAATATTGATAAGCCTTAGTGTCTACCCCTTCCAAATCACCTCGTAGTTATTTTGTATTTACTAATATGTGCGCATTTTACCTGATGAAATAAAATATTCTCAAGGGGAAGGACTGTTTTATTTTTATTTCTGTATCTCTAGCACAAGGCTGGGCACAGACTAGGCCCTTAATAAATGTTTGTTGATTTACTCTCTGATGAAATGTGGGACTTAGAAAATTACTTCTAAGCCCCTTTCTAACTCCAGCAGTCTATGATTCAAACTGATTGATCCTTTATGGAGGCCACTGTTTTGATAGTAAATAGGAGGGGAGAGAACTAGCAGGGGACACAGCTAGCAAGTATCTGAGGTTGGATTTGAATTGAGGCCCATTGCTTTATCCTTTGTGCTTACCAGCTGCCTCAAAAAAGCCCACAAATCTCACAAAGCTAAGGGGCACTTGTTCAGTCATTTCAGTTGTGCCCAACTCCTCATGACCTCATTTGGGATTTTCTTGGCAAAGATACTGGGGTAGTTTGTCGGTTCCTTCTCCAGTTCATTTTACAGATGAGGAAACTGAAGCAAACAAGGTGAAGTGACTTGTCCACAGTCACACAGCTAATAAGTGTCTGAGGCCGGATTTAAACTCAGGAAGACCACACTAACAAAAACAACAATAATTAACACTTATGTATAGAGCTTTAAGGTTTGCAAAATGCTTTACATGCATTATCTCGTTTGACCATCACAACAACCCTGTGAAGTAGGTGCTATTATTATACCCATTTTATAGATGATTAAGCTAAGGCTGAGGGATGTTTTATGACTTGTCCAGGATCACACAATTAGTAAGTATTTAAGTAGGAATTTGAACACTGAAGTTCAGACTCCAAGTCCAGAGGTTAACTTCTTTCTTTCTCTAAAAGACAGAGAGCATCAGAATCCTTAAAAAAAGTCACCTAGGCGAAGGCACAGGACTAGAAATTAGGGACCTCAGTCTTAGCTTTTGCCCAGTTGTTGGCTAACTCTGAAACTTAAGATATCTAATCTCTGTGAGCCTTACTTAGTTTTCTGCTTTGGAAACGGGGCAAACACATTTGTCCTTATCTGATTTAATGAAAATTTGTGAAGGTAAATGACATCCCAGACTGTATTTGAAAGCATTATTTTGAGCCATTTGGAGGAAAAGGATGCCAATTATCATTATGGAAGTAGCACTTCATTGTAGCTTCTAAATGAAGTGGCCAACTTTTGTTCTTTATCATCTTGGGAAGGAAATGCTGTTCACAAGTCCTGAGGCCTGTAAAAACCTTTTTAAATTATTCATGTGAAAACCACTTTGAAACATACACAGAAGACATTCTATTCCCAGAAGGGGAATATAACTACAGAGTCTATCCCTTTCTCTGCTCCCATATACATGTTATATAAGAGTGTGTCTGGTCTCATGCTTAAAATTGGCAATTAGGAATTAGGGATGTTGAGTTTTATTTCTCATCTAGTTGAAAGGAGGGTTCTAAATGTGTTTAGTTTTCTTCTAGGCAGTCAGAGTGGCATGGGGACAGAGTGCTGCATTTGATGTCAGGAGATGTGGGTTTAAATTCCACCTTAGACATTTAATTGTATGATTATGGGTAAGTTTCTTAACCTCTCTGATTCTCACTTTCATCATTTGTAAAATCAGGATAGTATTTGCACTACATACCTGTTGAGTTTTTGTGAGTAAAGTGCTTTATAAAGCTAAAAGTATTATATAAATGAGGTTCTCTCAAAGAGCCTGATTATATGATTCTAACTTTTAATTCTGTGTTAAAAGTGACTTGCTAGTCATTAGGGCACCACATCAATAAACCCTAAAGCATCATGTGCTACCAAGAAGAAGACAAAAATAATTCTTTATACTTCATTATTTACCAGATAAAGTTTAATTTCATGCAATGACTTCAACACATCAAGGATGTGTGATTTTGTTGTTGTGAATACTTTTTCCATTGATGCAGGTAGCAGAACTTCTGAACTATTTCCTGAACACGCTCTGCAGGAAGATTTAGTCTATTATTTGAAGTCCCCTCTATCTGCTGATGCTTTGAGATGTTAACAGGATTTTACTGAGCCAGTCTCTAACTTGATTTTAATCTAATTCTAGATCCCAGACAACTTTTTGATTTGGGATTATAAAATTCCTTGGAACTCCTGTCATATCCCTGATTCTGAATCCATGTTTCTGCAAAACTATTTTAGGAACTCTTTCACTCCAACTTCCAACACCCTCAGGGTCTGTTTGGAGGCTGGATTATAGAGGGTAACCTCTTACCCAAGATCCTCTTTGATAGGCATTCGAATGAAGGTAGATGAAAGGTCACATTCCAGACCACTTCATTGATACATCTAGCAGCAAAACCAGCCATACGTACTTTTAAAAGAGAGAGTTATTCTAGCCCCTGGACAGTAGTCTGATGATCTGACAGCTTCATCTGCCCTTCTGTCCTGCATCCCCATCTGCCTTTCACCTGCTTTCCCAGCTGATGGGGATGGCAAATAAAAAAGGCTGTCATTAGACACAGCATGAAATGGGGAGTTCTAAAGGAGAAATGATGCAGACTGAGGGGAAATGACTGTTATGGTGTCACAGAGCCAGGAAGTATTAAACAGCATCACCTTCCCAGGAAGGGAGGCTTTAAGAACAGATAAATACATAAAGCCAGACTGATGTATAATAGGATTTCAGTTATGGAGGAAAGTTCCTGGGTTCCTGTACATAGTAAACACTTAATAAATGCTTTTTGATTGATTGGTTGATTGATTGGTCATGCAGTCAACATCCTGATGTCCTATTTGCCCATGGAGCTATAGCCATGAGAATCACCCAATATTTTCATAATGCTTTACAATTTCACTCACAAGCTGTTGTGAGTGAACTGTCTGTTTCCTACTACTGATTTACTGGAAGATAGGGAGCTATATGGCTGTGATATTGGGGACACCTTTCCCCTACTCCCACACCTTGGCTGGGAAGCTAAGGAGGGTAGAACTGGAGTCTGATCTGAGAGAGGGGGTTGTTTGCCTTGGAGGGATAGTCTGGGAGACTAGGGAATATTACACTTCTGTCTCTTGCATTTAGCTATGCTATTATGCAAGCTAATTAAATAATTGCCTAAATTATGTCCTTCCTTGAGGAATAAGTGATTAAAGCAAAGGAATGGGTCTGGAAAGGAAGCGATTAGGTGGTAAAGGGGTGGGGGGGAGAGAGGAACCATATAAACATTCTGATACATGCACCCTCAGGTAGCAGTGAGGATGGTGTGTTGAACAATTAATAGTCACTAGACCCAGGTCCTAACTATCGACAGGACATAGAAAAGACCACTGTTACCCTTCAAAGCCCAACTCTGAGATGGTCTTCCCCAGCACTTTTCATGTAATGTTGGATTTTACAGTGATGGTTATATGCAGGGTCTTAACTCAACTTTCTCCAATGTTTAGCAAAAAGTAGGAACATAATACAACTTTTCTGAACAAATGAATGATCTCTGTAAGGACCAGATGGATATCATCACATTATTTCAATTGGCATGGACTCCAGTGACACTGACACAGCTAGTCTCTAACAAAACTGTAATTTCAGTTCTGTAAATCAGCATTTTTTAAAAATCATAACCGCTAAGAGTTAGCTAATTTAATGCATTCATCTTCTCACCTTGCCTTTTTAATTTGGTGAAATCTGTCCTAGCCCACAGGTAATTGAGTATTTTACCTATAATCTATGGGCTAATATGCCCACAGATTTGCTTTTTGAGCAATGGAAAAGTAAGCCACATACCAGGAAATATTGCCTCATTGTCTAACATCATGATAATTTGAAGGGACATCTCATCTATTGAGAGAAATTAAATGTCCCTAAAGTGAGCTTCAGGAAGGGGGAAGAAGAAATGAAAAAGAGCTGGAAAATCTATAAACTCAGTAATCAGAATCCGAATCAGACAGTACTTCCTGTACTGCTTTTGAGAAATGTCAAGAAATTTGAGTCATGAAGTAAAAAATACATCCTACCTCCTAGTGCCAGGTTCTGTAACTACACCAGTGTCATGCCCACCTTACTTGGAGGTCACTGATATTTCCAAATATAAAACTGCCTACTGGGTTAGGAACATTATCAAGTGCTTTGCAAACCTAAAAGTGTTACCTTATATAAATAAGAGCTGTTATTACCCTTATTATCATACTCACATTTCCTGGTGCAGAAAGTCACTCTCAAGATGTACTACATGTTCAAGCTCACTGATAATAAAACTGCATTATGGATTTAAAATTCTGTATCCTCATTCAACTACTTTTTTCAGTCCTTGGTTCCAAATTGCAACTTAACAGGCTGTCTCCATGGAAACAGGACATTTCTCCCTTAGGAACAATCCTCTCCTTGAGGATTTGTCTCATCCATCTCTTGATTATGAACAATGAAAGGCTAGGGCCAATTGAGACATGCACACGTGGAAAAATCTATACAATGCTTTGGATTTCGAATCTGCTCATGAATTTCCCTGTTTTCCTTCTGTACCTACTATGGTTCCATTTACAATAAATGAGACACTTACCTCTTCTGGAAAGGAGGGACTTCAATTTTTTAAGTAGCACTCTATGCTAGGTAAGTGTGTTTCTGATCATTGTCAAGCATGAGGAAACAATTACCCATTCTTCTTCCCCTCTGGGGAAACCCTCCCTCCAAGTCTGTCCCAGAATTTCCTAGAGCCACAGAATTTATACCTGGATTTTGCAGAATTGTTGTCAGTGTTATGGTGGCTGAGCATGATGGCATTTTTTTTTTTTGTGGGTTAGAGATTAGCACATACTTCCTTTATTACCTGAAATCTATTACACATTTCTCTTATTCTCCCACTCCCAGCCTCTTAATCTGGCCATATTTATGGCTCTTTTAACATAATGGCACATGGATTTTGCCAGTGGGGAACGAGTAAAGAGAAGAGAAAAGGAAGAAGAGAGACTAAAAGGAAAGGAAGGTGGGCAAATGCAGTAGGGAGAATACACTAAGGGAAGAAAGATCTAGGCACTTGAGTTGTTAGCATACAGAGCTCCTGAGTAGGGACTGAAGATAATGCTTAATGGGTACCATTGTTGTCTGCAGAAGAATGTGCCAAAAGCCCCTAGATATCAGGAGAAGATTGAATATACTCATAGGGTTCTGCCTGCAAATAACAATAATAAGGCATATATCCAAGGTCCCTGGATAGCTATGCCCAGGTTCAAGGTAATTTTTCAGTCATCTGCCATTTAAAATAACAACTCACAAATCTGCCTTGGTGCTCCTTTTTGGCCAGACCAAATCAAAGGGCACATTAGCTTAAAGCAAAGATTTAATTAAACACAGGAGAAAGGTGAAAAATATAGAAAAATCTCACCACCTCATACACATTGTGGGGCACCCTCCAATAGGTCTTATATCATCAATGAGAAGAATGCATGCAACCTGAACATTTAGGTTCCTAGGATTGTACTCCAACTACCCTAGCTCTTTGCCTCCAAAGTCTTCACATGTTGCTTCCCTCAGAGCTGTGGATATCATCTGCTGATCTGCTGATGTCAATTTCTGGGCTTCTTTTTCCATGGAGCTAGGAACAGCTGATGTCATTTGCTGAGTTGCTTTCTCAACTGGGCTTTCCAACCTGCTGTTTCTCTACTCAGCTCTTAATGACATCTTCTGTTTCCCCAGTGAGTTATAGCTGTTTCGCGGTCGTTTTCCCAAGGGGAGTGTTTCTAGATCTTTTGTGCGTTAGTCCAAAGTCTCAGGGCCATTGCAGATATTTTGTGAGTCAGACTCATGTTCTACATTGTGTGTCTAATCTGAAAAGGGAGGCAGTGTGATGGTAGAGAAAAAGGACTGGATTTAGAGTTGGAGGACCTGGCTTTGAATCTTGGCTCTGATACTTTTAGCTGTTTGATATTAGGCAAATTACTTCATCTTTTTAAGTCTTAGTTTCTTTACCTGTAAAATGAAAGGGTCACACTGGATGACCTCTAAGTCCTCTTCAAATTCTTCTGAATTTAGGATATTATGAATTTTAATTGGAACTAAACCAGGATTGTATACTTCATTTTTATTTACATTTAAAAAATTAATTCACTTATTCCTGCCCAATTGAATACTTCCTTAAAGCATAGACAGTTAAGCAAAACTATCAAAGTGACCTAGTTGGATAGTGCATGCGATACACCACACATAACTCACCTCAACCACCACCACCTGCCTGAATGAAGAGGTAAGAGGTAAGTTTCATTATTCCTTTTCAGAGACCAAGACTGAGCATTGAAATCCATTTAAGTTTAACTGTTGTTCACACTTTAGAATAGGTCATTTTCCACCTGTGTGCACTACCCTGAACTTCATCATATTCCAGAAAATTATTCATCCTACAACGTCACTTCAGCTCTGGAACTCACATTTCATCATCCTCTGCTCCTAAGGTCCTTCATGCTGATTGGAGTGTGGAGAGCTCATCCATGAACCTCATTTAAAGATAGCATCCAGGTCAGTCATCTCTTAATTTTCTAGTGGGTGGCACTCCTCCATGTACTTTTCTGTCACGCTCTGGCACTGGGTACTTTACTTTCCTCCCCCCACCGGCTTTCAACTTCCTTTTCTGTGTTGTCTTTGAGTAGCAGAATTTAAGCTACTTGATGTCAAGCACTGTCTTTTTTTATTGTACTTGTGTTTCCAGTGTTTAGCCTATTCCTAGTTCATAGTAGGTGCTTAATAAATGTTTATTGACTGATTGGCTCATGGGTCAAAAGACAATATAATGTTGGCCATGCATGTCTCTCTCACCTGAACATCAGAAACAATGAAGTCTAGCCTTGAATCACTGCTTAAATAGTTAGCTTGTTTATGCTAGACATAGAGCAGTTGAGAGAAGTCATGTATTTTTGTTATTCATAATGTTTATGTCTCTCAAGTGTGTTTGACAAGTCACAAAACAATATGAATATATCACACAGATTGAAATCATAACTCTCTCTGTTTTTTCAATGCTAGTTGATTTTTCTTAAAAAATTTTTTTTTGAATTTTCTCTTTATTGAGGGCCCCAAGGCATGGAAGGGTTCATGGTGCAGTTTGGTTTATGGCTGGATGTGACACTGTCCCTTATAGTGTGATGCTTGTCTTAATATAGGCTCTAGAGAATTGATTTTATTTGAAAGGGCATTGACAAGCAATAGATAGATGTATAATGAAAGGTAAACTTTTTCAGTGACCTTGGAAATCAAAGTAGAAACAAGTCTGCATCCAAAATAAAAGTTAGGATAAAAGTGCTATTTAGGACAGCCAGCTAAAATGCCTTGGACTTATAGGTGCTCTTTTTAATAAGTGGAAAATATTCTGTCATCCAGAGGAAAGTACCATGAACCATTTTGGGGTCCCCATCACTTGAAAAAGGCCTAAAACCTGGATTGGCCAATTAGGAGAGACATTTTGGCCCACTCTGAGCTTAACCTACCATAATGCCTCATATGCTCTGGCATAACAGACATGCTTTGCTTTGCTCCCTTAGTGAACCCAAAATGCCCCTTCCTGTGTCAGAAGCTACAAGGCCAGGTGAAGCTGACCAGAAGCATTCTTCAGTTTATGACTACCAAGGACAAAGAGCCTTGAACCAGACATTATCTTGAATAATGGGATTTTTCTTATGTTTTCTTGTGTTACATTTTGTCATATTGATGATAAAAGAAACAGACATCCTGGATCTATAATTTTGGTGGGGTTTTCTTTTGTTTTTTTTTTTGCTTTTTGGAGGTAGGAGGGGAGGACAATTGGGGTTAAGTGACTTGCCCAAAGTCACACGGCTAGTAAGTGTTAAGTGTCTGAGCCGAATTTGAACTCAGGTCCTCCTGACTCCAGGGCCGGTGCTCTATTCACTATAACACCTAGCGGCCCTCTGGATATATAATTTCAATTGATACCTTGACATCCTCTTATCTTATTATATTTATGAACCATTCTATTAAGAAATTCCTTTCTCACATTATGGTTAAACACATATGGAGATTATAATTTTGGTTGACATAGGCATCCTGAGTTGGGATTGCTCTAAGTGAATAAAGGGTCTCCTTCAGCTTGTTACCTATGAGTTCATAGTTATTTTCTGACTCTGTCATGCATGATTCTCTCTCTTAATAAAAATAAATAATGTTATAGCATATGTTATATAGCATGTTATAGCATATGTACAACCTGATAACTGTTTGTTCTTTGGTCAAGCCTTAGTTAAAGGGTAACCCCATTCTGTTTGCTCTTAGAACAAACTTTTGGTTAAGGGGGGAACTAATTCTGTTTGTTTCTTTGGGACAAAGCTTTGGTAAATGGTTAAGAGTATATTGGGCTATGGCCCAGGAAACCAAAGTTCTAGCAACAGATTGCCTGACCACTAACCATATGGCAACCTCTAAGTCACTCAATGACTAAACAATTAATCAATCAACATATTAAGTGCCTTTTATGTTCCAGGTAGGTACTGGGATACAATGATAAAAATGAGATAGTCCGTGTCCTCAAGGAACATACATTCTTTTTTTTTTAAGCACACATATAACTATATACAAAAAAGTATACATAAAATTATGAAGATAAAAGTAGAATAGTTCCCTTCCCTCAAGCGCTTATATTCTTTTAAAAAGTTTTCATTTATTTTCTCTTGATTTTCTTTATTTGGGTAACTTTAAAATCCATCATTTCCCCCCTAAATGCTAGAAAAACTTTGAAATTCTCTTTCTGAGATAGATGTACAGTCCTGATTTTTAAAGGAAATTTCATGGCATCTTTGATTCTTTTTTTTAATGTCACGGCATATTTTAAATTCATCTGAAAAGACCTCTTTTTTAGTAAATATCACAGAATTGAAGAGTGTTTAGAATGATGAAAGTTATTTACTCTCCATCAGGGATTGAACCTATGTGTGTCCATTCCTTTTTTAAAATAATATTTTATTTTTCTCAATTGCATATAAAAACAGTTTTAACACTATTTTTTTAACATTTTGAATTCCAAATTCTTTTCCTTCCTACTTTCCCCCCTCCCTGAGACTGTAAAGTTTACATTCTTTAAAAAGAAGTCACTTTATATTTACTTTTTATTTGTAATGATAGATTTAAAACCATTCTACCCCATTTTAGCTTTGATATTTTAACTAGATGAGAAAATGTCTAAATCAAGCATCCTCTGGCATTAGACCAAGGGTCAAAAGGTCTTCTAACTACACTAGAATGATTTTGCACAAGAATGGTGTTTGGATAGGCCCAAGGAAACTGGGCGATGCACCCAGTCTATAAATCATGAAGCCAGTTGAGAAGATGTTGAATTCCAGAAATTGTAGCACCCACCTCACAGTATTACTAAGTGTCCACACACTTATGTGCTAGGCACTGTGCTGAGTGCTAGTGCTACAAAGAAAGGCAAAAGACAGTCCATGCCCTCAACAAGGAGCTCACAATCTAATGGAAAAAGACAACACATAAAAAGGTGAAAAGGGGAGGGGAGAAAGCATATTTGGCTGGGGGCATGATGAATACCTGTAGCTGGATGTGAAATGGTCAGACAACTGCACTGGGACTCCTTAAATGGGGGTTATAAGAAGAACTCTCTGATGTCTATCCTCTAGTCTCTCCAAACAGAGAGAAGGAGTGGTCCTAGCACCAAGGACCAGGACCAGGACCAGGATGTGGTGAAGAAAGTGCTTTGTATGCCTTCAGAGATTCTCTCAGAAAGAGAATCCTTAATTGACAAGCAGACATCAGAGACAGGGAAGGTTTTATTCAGAATAGGTAGCACCTGAGTTAGGCTTCAAAAGAAGAGAAGACTTGAAATAGGTGTAAGCATGGAGGAGGCTGTCCCATGCATGAGATTGTAAATGCTCATAGCCTCCAAAGGACAGGATGAGATCCAGTTTAGCTGAGAGGCAGAATGTTTGAATCAATCCATGAACAAACATTTTTTAAGAGCTGTAAGACAAACACAGCACACAGACTGGCTGCTAGCACAGGTTCACTCCAGATCTGGTCAAACAGGAAAGACACTAAGAAGGAGTTAATAATCTTTCTTTATTCTAGTCTAGTGTTCTCAGAAGAGGGTTGCTGATAATGGGAGGACACACTCCTACAGCCTTCCCTAATCACCCTTCTTTCAGGGGCTGGTGAGAAGGGGGGGTAACTACCCCTACATCCCATTCACTGACCGATGACCACCTGTTTTATAGGGGCAACAGACAAAGAAGGTATATTGCCAGCAATAGCTTCACAAGTTTACACCACCTCATCCCTGTATCTCACTGTGCAGTCACAGTGGATGTTTATAGTGTTTATCATTATATAATGCTGTGCAAGCATGGTGGAGATGTTTTGAACCATAACTGTGAGAACTCATATCTAATATCTGGAAACAAGAGATTGTTATGGCTGTGGATCCTAGGAAACTGAACTCAAAGAAACAATAACAAAATTTTACTTAGCACACACTACAATCCACCTTACACTCAAATTCACCTTACTTACAAGAGCTTACTGCATGCCAGGTACTGTGATACAAGGCAAAAAAAATCCCTGCCCTCAGGAATTTTATATTCTGGTAAGGTAGAAATAAGCAGAGGATGAAACAAGATTGGAGACATAGATTGTTCTTGTATGGTAGACCCACAGAGTCTTTCTGGGTCCACACTCAAAGACTTTCCAGTCTAGCAGGGTCTTCCAGGGTCTGCTGTCTGCTGGTATTGCCTTCAAAAATCCTTGGGTCCCCTCCAAGATTTGATGAGGAAGCATTGGAGGATTTTCATGGACTTTCTGAGGATTCACTAAGAGAATTCCTGTGAAACACTTTGAAATAAAGGCAGTCTAGAAATTCAAGATTTATTGTTATTATTGCAATTAAATTGCATTTGAATCAGCTAGAACAGCTGCTGTTCATAATAATAAGCTAATGAGTATCAGTGAATAGTTTCTCTTGGTGACTCACGCTGATATGCAGAATGAAATGTTAACAGCTGAGGTTTAAAGACCCCCACACTAAGGACATCATCTTCTCTGTCCTTCATAGACATGCGAAAATTCTGCAGAACATTTAACTTACAATATAAAATTTTTTGTGGGTATAGCCTCTGCAGTAGCAGAGATCACAAATGGCACTCACACCTCATCAGACCATGTGTCGAGGTATGTGATGAATAGGCTGTAGCTTAGGCTGGTGGTATAGTTAGGCTAGGCCATCCATTAGAGCCAATAAAATTAAACAGACAGCTATGGGGATGTGGAATAGGGCATGAAAGCCACAGGGTAGGCTGTACCATCTGTGATTCTTTTCTGATGCAGAGTACAGAACATCCTTGGGATTGAGGTTGAAAGGTTGTGCAGGCGATGATTAGAGGCAGAGAAATAAATGGAATGTTTGCAAACACACACACACACGCACACATGCGCACATACACCCACATACAAGACCATCCAAATCAGGGACAAGGATGGCTAGATCAACTGCAGGACCTGTCATAAATTTATGACCTGGGCCTCCTACCTACAAGCTGAGCCATACAGTAATATCGCTTTCCCCTTTAAGGGAAAGATGTCTTTATTTGTAGAAACTAGGGTCAAAGTCAGAGATTCCCTTCTCCTCTTCTCCAAGGTTAAGGAAGAAATTAGGA
Source organism: Petaurus breviceps papuanus (assembly GCF_028583685.1). Taxonomy (NCBI): domain Eukaryota; kingdom Metazoa; phylum Chordata; class Mammalia; order Diprotodontia; family Petauridae; genus Petaurus; species Petaurus breviceps. The sequence continues at coordinate 3,781,799 of NW_027185810.1, forward strand.
GGTTAGGATAACAGCATGATACATAATGGGGCAGAAAAGTAAGTCCTCTCATAATTTGTATAGATTTTCAGGAAAAAAAAATTTAAAATCATGTCCTGTATTAGTCCATAAGCATGTCTCTTCCTAGGATTTGTTAGCTTCTTAGAAGGCTTCCACTTAGGATTGTAGAGTCATGTATTCATTCAGAGGTGGAAGGGACCTTTTAGATTATCTAGTTCAAGGGAGGGGAACCTGTGGCCTTTAAGCCACATGTGGCTCTTTAGGTCCTCAAGTGTGGCCCTTTGACCGAATCCAAACTTCACAGAACAAATCCCCTTACAGGGGTGGGGAGCCTGCAATCTTAAAGTCATATATAGTGACTTCACTTCACAATCTAGTTTGGATTCAGTCAAAGGGCTGCACTTGAGGATCTAGAGGGCCACATGTGGCCTCAAGGCTACAAGTTCCCCACCCCTGAAGTCCAACCACCTCCCTTCCCACAACCCTCTTATTTTGCACTTAATGAAACAGAGGCCCAAAGAGAGAAAGATCTCTACCCAGATCACACAAATAGTAATTAGCAGAGTTGAGGTTTTCAACCAGTTCCTTTGACTCCAAATCTGGCACCATTTCTTCTACGTCATGCTGGTTCACCTGTCTCTCTTCCCCTCTTCCTTCTGACACAATTCTACATAATAATTCGTATGACTGGGTTTTGTTTTTGTTTTTTTTAGATTAGACTATGATTTTAATGGAATAGAGAACTTCCAGTGAGAAAATTTCCTTTACAATGCAGGTCCTATAACTTATAGTCTGAGACAGTTGCCTCAGGCACTGCTCTGAGACTCACTCTGTGGACACAGACTCACTGTGATGGAGTGGCCTCCATCTCTCTGTTAATGTCTTATATTAAATATTAACAGCTGATATGAAAAAACCCCATAAGACCCCAACCCTAAGGACCAAGTGATGGAAACTGCCCCACCCCCAATATCCTAACTTCTTCATATATGCCTCTCTACTCACTAGAACAACAGGTGTGTTCATGAACTCATATTTGTCACAGAAACAGCAGGTATGTCTATATGAGGGGATCCCAGCCACTGCCTCCAGCTAGGCACTGCCCCCAGACTCATCCATTCCTCATATTTCCCATAGATCAGCAGGTGTGGGGTTGGTAGGTGGCCCAGTGACTAGAGCACCAGCCCTGGAATCAGGAGGACCTGAGTTCAAATCCAGCCTCACTCACTTTTTACTAGCCATGTGACCTTGGGCAAGTCAATTACCCTGCCCTCCCCCCTCCAAAAAGAAAAAGAAAAAAAAAGAAACAGCAGGTGTGTCCATGCACTCAACCACAACCACATCCATCTAGTCTCAGACAGGATCACGATACTCGGCCAATCAGAAAGCAGCACCACCAGGATGCCCAAGAAGGATGTAGACCCCAAAACAATAGAAAGGACTTTCCCTAAGTAGGCACCTGCTCAGTAATAGTAAAAAAATTGACCTAGAGTGAACTTATGACATTATTATAATATCATTATCATACATACATACCCCACAATGGGTTTTTCTGTATGCATTGTGGGTAATCACATGCTCAGTTCCATTGTGTCTGGGACCCCTCCCCTATTACCTAATACCTTAACAAAATCCTCCTGCCTTTTTAATATTCATAATTTCTGTTCTGTAACTATATCTTTACCCTATAAAAATCCACCTTGCTTTCTCTGAAGCTACTAGCTCCTCTTATAACTCAGACCACTTCATGAGAGGCATCAATCTCAATAAATGCCTAAACTTGGATTAGAGGTGTTCTGACTGCATTCTTTGAGACGGTTCCACCACAACCAATCATGAAACCTCAGCAGTTTTTGGCATCCCTGCGTGGGACAGAGCCTAAACCCCAACATACTTACAGCTCATTCACTTTCTCCCCCACTCAACACCCAAGGAGAAATTCACCAACCTTGAGTAGAATATACCTGCAGAAAGAGACTTAAGGGTTTTAGTGGAATTGTCTCAGAGGTTGATGCTGGCCTATGGGGTGGGGGAGTTTCTCCACCCATATTAGGATCCTTTTGCTCTTCTTTGAATTTAATCCAGCCTTCATTTTTTTTTTCAGGCACAACATTAGGTGGTCCTCCCAATCATCTCACTAAGCATGCTTGAGACCCTCTGTAGGTGTCATTTCCAGATTTAATCTCCCTAGTCAACTAACTGATCCTTGTCACTGATCCCAGTGCTTGGGATACACACATAAGAAAGTTTTATGAGAAACCAGTTTTACCACATTTTCCACAGAAAAGCTCAGCACCTGGTACAATACATCACAAGTGGTTGCTGAATTAAATGGAAACTACATTAAGATGAGACATGCTTTGACAAGCCTGAAAAGAAGGGATTTTATTTCAAGAGAACATATTTGTAAAATAAAAACAAATTTGTAAAATTTGTAAAATAGAAGATCATGCTTGATGGTTTTCTAAGTTGTAATAGGACATCTTCCTAGGACTTAGGCAGGAAAGTCAATGCCACCTACTGACTTTAGAGTTATTGAACATCATTGGGGTAGAAAAACAAGGTTGGAGGGAAATGAAACAATGGAACTCTATCAGAGATTCTAGAATCCCTGGTATAGTCACACTCTGACTTAGGAAAAAAAAAACATGTGGCTTGGTATTTAGACTTAGAGTCAGGAAGACCCAAGTTTGAATCCTCTTTCAGAACTTCCTAGCTGACTGACTTTGGGCAAAATTCTCTGGGTCTCAATTTATTCATCTATAAAATAAGGGAGTAGACTCAATGCCCTCTACGGTCACTCTCAACTCTAAATCTGTGATAGTATTTGTATCACGGAAATGCTGATATTGAATTTATAGAATTTCATTGGTAGAAGAGACTTTTAAGATAATGTTGTCCAACCTTTTCATTTTAACAATGAGAAAACAGTCTTAGAGACACTAAATGGTTTAACCAAAGTCATACAACTAGAGGACAAAATGATTGGGACAGGAATCCAGGTATCCTAAGGGCAGCTAGATGTTGTAGTCAAGAGAGTGCTGTTTTGAAGTCAGGAAGCCCTGAGTTCAAATTCAGCTTTGGACATTTACTAGCTGTGTAACCCTGGGCAAGTCACAATCTCTGTTTGCTTCCTCATTTGTAAAATAGCACTCACCTCTAAGATTCATCATGAGGACCAAATGAGATGAAATTTATACAGCACTTATCCTAGCACTGTAGGTGCCTAATGCAGGCTTTTATTTTTCCTTACTGTGTTCAAGTTCAGTATTCTTTCTACCCCATTGTTCTGCCTACAAAGTAAATGAGATTAAAGTGAAAGAACATCTGAAGGGTTAATAAACACTGACTCCAGAGGTAGTTGGTAATTTCATGAAGGACATTGATGAATATGGCTCTTGGAGGCAACTCTCTCCAGTAAAGAATGGCTGTACGGGGGGAATGACCAGAAGATTTAGACTTCAGGGGCAAATGGTAAGAATTTCAAGAAGATTGTGATAGTGAACAAAAAGCTGTTTGCTTGCCTGAATTCAGATATTTTATCTAATATGTCATTATATTGGTGACAGCAAGACCAGAAGATAAAGAAGTTAACATTAGTAGCAGTGACTAGGAAATGATTGATGCCCAGGATGCCTGGAGCAGAAAAGGTGGGCTTATGAGATGCAATTAAGAAGATAAAGAATTAGAGAGAGCATCCCAAGCTGCCTGGGAGGGGTCAGCTGACAGGCAGGAAAGATGTTGCCTGTCTCTTGCCCTGCAGAGACTGCACATAAGGTATAGAAGTGAGTTATGAGAGTCTGTCAGACTCATCTTGACAGAGAAGAAAAGTGACTTTTAAGACCGGGGTATTATTTGGTTTCCCTCTCAGTAATGGTGGGATCACTGGTGCAAAAAGCACATGACCTGAACATTTGGAACTGGATGGGGCCTTACAGATGATCTAGTTAAGGGGTTCTTAGCTTAGAGTCTGAAAACTTTTTTTTAATGTTGATAACTATTTCAATATAACTCATTTCCTTTGTAATCTTATGTTTTGTCCATTTTAAAACATTATTTGGAGCAGTCCACAAGCTTCACTACAGACATAAAAATAAAGCGAAGAATTTCCTTATCTAGACTGTCCCCCTTATTTTACATTATAAGGAGACAGTCCTGAAAAGTTTGGCGTTTTGTCCTAAGGCATGATACCAATAAAGCTTGTTCTGTTTTGGCCAGTAATCAACAAGTTTAGGCAAATCATCACCCAAAGGATATACTCTGTAAGCTCCACTCCTCTCAAGTATAAAGGCCAATGTGACTAACCCAACACAAGTCCCAATCAGTATTTTGAAATATGTCGTTAGTGCTCTTCATTTTTGCCTTTTCTTCTCAATATCCTAGGAATCCCCATCCATCCAGTTTCTAGGCACTTTCATTTCTTCTTCATACACTCTCTTTCCTAGAACTGCAGTTATCCCTTCCATATTGTGACTTTCACTATTTTGATTTTGACTTATTGTGGCTTGGCATAAGAAATTAAATGGGGATTTTTTTTTGGAATTTTGTGGAAGTTGCAGATGACACAGGAAGGCTAGCAGACAACACAGAAAAGTTTTAGAAACTCTGAAATGCATAAAATATGTGTATAGCATTGTATAATACCAACATATTTTATCTTTTAATACCATAATAATTCAGACTTCTTTTCTGGCACAAAGGGAAGGCCAAAAAATTTTGCATAGATTTTCCAGATTGCAGGGGTGTATGCCCGTAATTCCATGATGTAGAAGGGATAACTGCATTCATTTCATGTAAGCCTTTCCTTCCTCTGAGAAGTACCCCATGTTCTTCTGTGTCCCTCATCAAAAATCTCATTCTCTCAGGTGCCTGTTTGCAGATAAATTTGTCCATATAATCACTCAATCAATAAATCTATAAACATTAATTAACTACCTAGTATATGCCAGGCACTGGGCAAAGCACTGGGTATAAAAATATAAAAGTTCCTACTCTCAAGTAAGGTGTGAATGCTTAATTATAACTGATTATGACCCACAGGATTACTTAAACCTTTAAAGAGGACTCTTAGGCAGGACAAAGTCTAAGCTCATAGGCATGATTCTCTAATATTGGAATTCCAAA
>NW_027185810.1:3787022-3843675 GCF_028583685.1 Petaurus breviceps papuanus
CTTCTTCTTCTTCTTCTTCTTCTTCTTCTTCTTCTTCTTCTTCTTCTTCTTCTTCTTCTTCTTCTTCTTCTTCTTCTTCTTCTTCTTCTTCTTCTTCTTCTTCTTCTTCTTCTTCTTCTCTCAATTGGGGTTAAGTGATTTGCCCAAGGTCACATGGCTAGTAAGTGCTAAGTGTCTGAGGCCAGATTTGAACTCAGGGACTTTCCCTTGCTTCTTTATCATACCCCACAGGTATTCCTGTACTTGCTGGTCCTGCGACACATTTTAACTCCCAAATGTTTCTTGAGAAATTACACAGCATTAAATGCCTTATGTTAGTACCACAAATATGAATTTATAGTTCCCTAATCATAATCAATTATAACCATAAGCATGCTTGTGGAATGAACAAGTTTTTTTTATTGAATTGAATGAAAATTTCGTTTGTACATAGTTGTTTCCATGTTGGCTTGCCCTTTAGACTGTGAACTCCTTGATATCAAGGGTCAATTTTTTTTTTTTACCTTTGTATCCCTAGTGCTTAGCACAGTGCCTGGTACATAGTAGGTAGTTAATAAATGCTTATTGACTAACTGATCAATCATAGCCATTAATACCTAATTTAAAAACCACAACAACAATTAATGAAGGACTTGTACTATATAATCTCAAAGGACTTGTCCAACATTCATAACCTATTAGTTTACAGCTAATATTAGATATTTAAAATCTCATATGATCCAATGGTTCTTTAATAGATAACAGTACCACAGAATAGCTACTTTGTGAAAGCTCTAACTCTGGTGTTCTGAGTACATCCTGAAGTCTAGGAGAGTGAGTGTAAAAGCCCTCAGGAGGTAGAGGTCATGTGTCATTTGGACAGCATTTCCCATTTAAGTGTCAAGATGACTGGCACACTGCCAGGCCAAGTGTCTGTCGTTGAGCTGTCATTCTGCTCTGTGTTCCTTTTGGTGCCTCAGTTGTCTGGACTCATTTTGTCTCATCTTCTTGGCTTGTTCCAAAATGTCATTTTTATTTTTGACATTCCTGGTCCATATCTCTTCTCTGGCATGGTGATTCTTTTCTGAGATTTCCCCATGATGAGTGGCCTGCTGCCTCATACTCGGACTGTGGTTCTGCCTCTGGTAGCAATTGATTCAGATTATACCCCCACCCCTTACCTAGCCCCCATTACTGTATAATACCTAGCTCTGAAAGAAGTCAGCATCCACACTGTTATCTTTTGTTTGACTCACAGTTGGACTGGATATGAAAGATAAGGAACAGTGGGGAAGGTATTTGCAAATGCTTATCCAGAATGTATATAATATGTAATGTGACTGCATATTGCACATATACATTGTGTATATGTGTATTTGAGATGCAATATGGTATAGTAGATAGAGAGCCAACTTTGGAGGAAGGAAGAAGCAAGCTCACCTTATTTCTGATGCATACTAGCTGTGAGAACAAAGACAAATTGCTTTAGGAATTTCCAATCTATATCAATTGAGGGAGTTTCCAACCCAGAAGTTCTCCATATCAGGGACCATTCCCCTCCACCCAATTATACATCGTGACCCAAAAGTCATAGTGCAGTTTAAAGGTTTGAGAGTTTAAAAGCTATTCTACTTTTACATACACATACTGCATTAATTAATGTACACACATATATAACATCAATCAATTAGTCAATCAATCAGCATTTATTTGTCAATCTTTATTAACCATTTATTTATGTGCTAGGCACTGGACGTATAAAGACATAAAAAGTCCCTACTCTCAAGGAGCTTATGTTCTATTAAGAAAAGCAGCAATCACACACACACACACACACATACATATATATATATATATATATATATATATATATATATATACAAATATTGTAATTTTTAGATATATTTAAAATACTATGTCCTATTTTCTTATAACTCCTTACATACTCCTCTGTTATTCTTTTTGGGTATCCCAAGCTCAGTTGGAGAAATACTAATGCAATGAATGTCACAGGGAAATTAAGGATTGTAGAACATCTGCAGGATTGTTCTGGGATAGATAATTAGAAAAAAACAATAATTCTTCTAAGAGCTATTACTATTGCACTATGTCTGCTTTATAATAGCTTAGAATATTTATTAGTTCTGTGTTATGTATAAAGTTGCTTAGTGCCTTCTCTTTTGTAAACTTCCAGGTCTGCCCCTTTTGGTGCATTCTTCTCTGGGACTAAAACTGGGAAAGATATATCTATCTCCTCTCTTCTTCTCAGCATCATAAAGATTATGCTTTAATAGCTTATTGAATGCCACATTGAACTGAGAATCAGTTAACCTAGATTCTATTTTTATCTTTACCTTTGATTTCCATTACAATCTTGGGCAACTAACAACTCTTTAGGCTTCAGTTTTATCACTTGAAAAGATAGAATTAAGATCCTATCACCTCAAGCACCCTCTGTACCTACAGAGTTGACTGTTGGTACAGTTACCACTCAAGCAGCTGCTAAAACCCTTGGGATTCTTGATGCTGAAGAGATCTCAGGATACCAACACTGAAACGAAAGTTTTAAGGTAACAAATGTGACTGTGACTTTTAAAGGAGAAGGGATCTTCAGGAGGTGAAAAGGAACACCTAGATAGAGGATATGGTACCACGGCTCAGATATCAGTTTTTGGATCAAGGCAAATCCACTGTATTTGCTCCTTCTCTCCAACATGATTCTACATATGAGATAAGGTTAAAATGAGGAACAAGAGAAGCCTCGAAGGGAAAATAAAATCACAAAAGCTAGAGAGAGGGAGTACTTAGTAAGGGGAGATATAGTCCTATACTTCGTCCTGGACAAGAGTACTATGTTTCTTCTGAATTGATTTTATGTATATAAGCCTCAGGGTGTCTGTAGAACTAGCTAGCCCGAACATAATAAATACTGAAGTCACCACAGCTGTGTCTTCTTCCAATATCTCCTGTTTCTTTGAGTTACCTGCTGAGGTTACTACCCAGTGGAGAAAACTTGCTACTACCAGAATCCCATTTGCCCTCTGTTGTCCCCCTCTCCTAGTAGTGGAAGGTCTTTAGGCCTCTTGGCCAATCAGATGGATTCAGGGCAACCCAGAGCTATCCTTCCCCCATTGCCTTCTCTTTATTCTTCCTCCTTTGTGTTCTCTTCACTGCCTCCCTTAAGCCCCATGATCTAGAAACCCATCTGGACTGCTTGACTGTTAACACTGCTTGGATAAGATGAGTCATAAACTCTTTTTCTCATAATGAATTGGAAGACCACTAGGCCTTACCATCTGCCCTGACTCTAGATGCTTAGCAACGTCCTTTGACCTCCTGATGTAAACTAAGGATCTCTGATCTTCTCCATTCTACAATTGTGCGACTAGATTTCAGGGTCTTTCCATGTGTCCTATATCTGAATTTTCTTTTATGTGTTGTCTTCCTCAATTGGAGCTTGAGCTTCCTGAGAGCATCGAATATTTTGCTTTTACTATTTGTATTCTTTTTTTTTTTTTGGCTTTTGGAGGGCAATTGGGGTTAAGTAACTTGCCTAAGGTTACATGGCTAGTTTTTTTGTGTGTGGGTGTTAAGTGTCTGAGGCTGGAACCAAACTTGGGTCCTCCTGACTCCCTGGCTGGTGCTTTGCTCACTGTGCCACCTAGCTGCCCCTACTATTTGTATTCTTGGCACAAAGTAGGTACTTAAATACTCAGTTGATTGATTGCCTTCAGAACAGAACTAGCCAAAAGTTATTTGATCCCTTGTGTGAATAAGGGAGGTCATCAATCTAGGTAATAGAATTGGTCAAAAAGAAGGTGATTTAAAAATAAGACTTTCTTATCTGTCTCTCAAAGTGACTGAGACTAAAAAAAAAAGATGCACACTGAAAGCTTTAATGGAGCAAGTATAAACTTATAGCTTGCAAAAGTGAATATTTTGGAGACCAGCTCTTTGAAGACAGGGCAATACAGTTGACCTGCACATAGATAGAAGAAACCCAGAATTTCAGAGTTAGAAGGGATCTCAGAGGCCATTGAATATAACTGGAATTTTAATAAGAATCCTCTCTGCAACATACCCTTGTGTACTGTTCAACTTTTCTCTAGTCATGCTCTGCCTATCTCATGTTTGTGAAGTTGACTTTTGAACCCAAGTATATGACTTCACATTTATCCCTATTACTTTTAAGTTCTAATTTCATTAGATTTTAGTAAAAACATTTGACACAAATTCTCATGCTATTCTTATGGACACAATGGAGAGATGCAGGCTAGACAATTATCCAGTCAGGTAAATTTGGAACTGGACAAATGGCTGGAATCCAAAGAGTAGTCATTAATGTCTTGATGTAAACTTGGAAGGAAGTCTATAGTAAAGGGTCCCCAAAATTTGTTCTTGGTTCTGTGTGGTTTAATATTTTTAAGAATGACTTGGATAAAGACACTGATGATGTAGCAAATTTGCAGATGACATAAAGCTAGGAAGGATAGTTAGTGTGTTCGATGACAGAGTCAGAACCTGAGAAAGATTTCAATGGATTAAAATGTTGGGCAGAGACTAGGTGAAATTAAAAAGGGATAAATATAAAGTTTTTCATGTAGATCCAAAAATATCCACTGAGATATGGCTAGAAAGAAATTTCTCTGAAAAAAAAAATTAACCCCAAACTCTGGAGGTTATTGTGGACAGAAAACTCAATGTCAACCAAGTGTGATATGGCAGCCAAGAAAACCAAGTGATGACCTGACTGTAATCTGCCCGGTTGAATTACCTATTGAGTGTGGTGACCTTTTCTAGTCATTAGATTTTAGGAAGGACAATGACAATATAGAAAACATCAGAAGGAGAATGGACCAGATGGAACTGGGCCTAGACATTATGTCTGCCATTTGAGTACTGGTTGAAGGAATTATAGATGTTTAGCTTAGAAATAACAAGACTTAATGGGAACATGTTACTGTTTTCAAGTATCTGAAGGGTGGTCACATGGAAGAATTGGATGTGCTCTACTTGATCCCACAGAGCAGAACCAAGAGCAATAAGTAGAGAAGCTACATGGAGGAAAATTTAGTCTTGTGAGGAAAGTACTATCTTCAATACCTCCTTATCTACGGGTTCTTTCCCTGATGTCCACAAACATGGCCATGTCTCCCCCATCCTTATAAAAACAGTCCTTACATTCCCATTACCTACTGTTTTTGTGCAGCTAAACTTAAAAAAGTCATCTCCCACTTCCTTTCCTCTCACTTTATTCTAAATCCTCTGAAATCTGGCATATTCAATGGAAACTACTCTCGCCAAAGTTACCGGTGCTATTTTATTTGCTGTTCCAATGGCCTTTTCTCAATCCTCTTCCTAATTCACTTTGCTGTAGCTTTTTTTTTAGTCCAGACAGACCATTTATTCTCCTACAAAAGCAATCATAAGCATTAGAGGAAAACACCATATATTAACAGAATAATTTAAATAGCAGTTTATATCCTAACTTAGTACCATTAGTATAACCAGCTGGGAGACCAATATTCAATTCTCCCTGGCACATAAAAACTGTTAATTATCCATGTAACATTTCATCCCTGTTGACATTGTTCTGGTCAGATGGCTTAGTGTGATATTTTGGGATGCTTCTTTGCAATGGTGACCTCTTCCCTTCATGCCAGCCTACTCCTATTGCTAACATTTAGGCTCTCTTTCCCATTGCTTTTGAAGCACTGGGGAAGATGCTAGCTGGAGACCTTATAATGTTCACAAGATTGATGCTAAAGAAGGCAAACCTATAAGAAAGGTGAAAACAGGTAAGCATACTGGATACAAACTCACTTTAGTTCAAATATACTTTATGAAGAGAGTGGGTGGCCCCAGTGCCATTATGTTGAAGTAGAAAAGGGATATCCTCCACATCTCACCAGATCAATTCTTGTCACTGAGAAAGCTACATTTAAGAGGCTACCAGCCAGAAGCTGTTGATTCTTCTGCCAGGCATGGTATCCCACATCTTTAGATCTTTCATCTCATCATCCAGTTAAAAGATAAAGTTCCATTATGGTTAACTGGAATGGCATGCTGCTGGTTGTGGTGCCAATGTGATATTTACAGCACCCATGATCATGATAAAGACTGTGACTATAAATATTAATATTCCCACATGGTGCTCCATAGCAGAATATAACAAACTCTACTTATAGAGGATAGAAGCAAAGCATTTATTTAGACACCAGAAAACCAAATCCCGAAACCAGTAAGCCGATTCCATCATAGTACCAAAGAAATTAATAAACCATAACAACACAGAGCCACAGCATTTTTTTAACTTTCCCTATACTCCAGTATCTGTATATCTTATTTCCCAGTTGCATGTAAAAATATTTTTTTAACATTTGTTTTTAAAACTTGGATTTCCAGATACTTTCCCTTCTTCCCTCTTTATTCACCCCCACTGGGAGGACATGCAATTGAGTATAGGTTGTACATTTGTAGTTATACAAAATGCTTCCATAGTAGTTATATTGTGAAAGACTATCTATATTTCCCTCCATCCTATCCCCCCCCCCCCAATCCTAGCTCTTTTGGCCTCTGGAATATCATATTCCAAGCCCTTCCATCCCTTAATGTAGAAGCTGCTAGATCTTCTGTTATACTGATTGTGTTTCCACAATACTCAAATTGTTTCTTCCTGACTACTTGTAATATTTTCTCCTTGACTTGTGGACTCTGGAATTTGGCTATAATATTCCTAGGAGTTTTCTTTTTGGGATCTTTTTCAAGAGGCAATTGGTGAATTCTTTTAATGTCTATTTTGCCCTCTGGTTCTAGAATATCAGGGCAATTTTCCTTGAGAATTTCTTGAAGGATGATTTCTAGGCTCTTTTTTTGATTATGGCTTTCAGGTAGTACAATAATTTTAAAATTATCTTTCCTGTTAGGGCGGCCAGGTAGCACAGCAAGTAAGAGCACTGGCTCCAGTGTTGGGATGACATGTGGATGGAATCTGGGCTTAGACACTGTTACCCACCCAGAAACACCTGGCTGTGTAACCTTGAGCAAGTTACTTAACCCCAATTGCTTAGGGGCAGCCAGGTGGCTCAGTGAGTAAGAACACCGCCTCCAGTGTCGGGATGACCTGGGGATCAAATTCGGGCTCAGATACTTAGCACCACACCCAGAAATAACTGGCTGTGTAACCTTGAGCAAGTTACTTAACCCCAATTGCTTAAAAAAATTATCTTTCCTGGATCTATTTTCTAGGTCGGTGGTTTTTCCAATGATATATTTCACATTACCTTCTATGTTTTCATTTGTTTGGATCTATTTAGTAGTATCTTGATTTCTCATAAAGTCACTAGCTTCCATTTGCTCCAATCTAATTTTGAAGGAATTATTCTCTTCAGTGAGTTTCTGAAATTCTTTTTACATCTGGCAAATTTGAATTTTTAAGGCATTCTTCTCCTCATTGGCTTTTTGAGCCTCTTTTACTATTTGAGTTAGTCTATTTTAAGGTGTTATTTTCTTCAGTCAAGCTGTTGACTCTCTTTTCATGATTTTCTTGCATTACTCTTATTTCTCTTCCCAATTTTTCCTCCATTTCTCTTGCTTCATTTTCAAAATCCTTCTTGAGCTCCTCCATGGCCTGCGACCAATTCATATTTTTCTTGGAAGCTTTTGATACAGGAGTTTTGACTTTGTTGTCTTCTTCTGGTTCCATGTTTTGATCCTTTTTTTGTCCCCCCAAAAAGTTTTTATGGTGTGATTGTGCTTCCTCTGTTTGCTCAACTTGCCAGTAAATTGCTTGACTTTTGAGCTATTTGCCACAGTAGAACTCTGCTTCCAGAGTGGAGAGAGTTGATTCCCAAACTGCTGGTTTTTTTGTGGTTGTTCTCAGAGCTATTGTCAGAGCTATGAGGAGGGTGCCCTCTCTACAGCTACCACAAGCTCTAGCACACTAGCTTTCCTCACCCCAGGAGCACCACCCAAGACTGTGACCCAGATCCAAGCAGGCCAAAGCAAGAGCAATTACCCTCTGAATGGTTGCTTGATCCCCCTATGATCTGCAGGCCAGGAGCTCCAGAGGCACCCTGGGGAGCAGAGGCAGGACCGTGCTCTTCTCTCACCCATTTCCAACAGAGTTCCCTACTTTCCTTTTACTTGCTCTTTGGTGTTTATGGGTTGAGAAGTCTGGAAACTGCCACAGCTACCAGTAATTCACTCTCCTGAAGTCTGCTCTGGCTGGTCTTTGCCTCTGATCTGGGACATGAATCTGGGCTGGTGCGGCTTGTGCAGACTGTGCTCCATTCCCAGCTCAGTGTGACAGACCCTTCCTGTCAGCCTGCCAGGTTGCCTTCAGAGGGAGATTTATTTCTTTTTGTCATTTTGTGGGTTCTGTAGATCTAAAATTTGTTTAGAGTAATTTTTTTTACAGGTATTAGAGGTGGTTGGAGTGGGAGCTTGAGCAAATTCCTGCTTTTACTCTGCCATCTTGACTCTGCCCTCAAGACATTTTTGAAAGACTTTTAAGATGACAGGGATCACCAAGGCACAAAGCTGAAAGAGGAGAATCACTCAAAAATACCTATAATCATAAATGTGCTGGTCAGTGTTTAATAAGTGGCTTTCTGAAAATACCCCACACATTTTAAAGTTTAATTACATTATTAATTTTTCTCCATCCCTTTCTTCAGTTTGGATAACCTACAAAACAATAAAACAAGTCTTGTTGATTCCGAGGTTCAAGTACTCTACTTGAAAATTTAATAATTTGCTTTTATGAGCCAGTTGAAGCCAACATACCCTTGCCTATAATCAAAACCTAAAAATAAAAAAAAATAGCTTGTCCATGAGAAAAGACAAAATTCTTAGAAAATTTAATGTGAATTTTAAAAAGATATTAAAGAAATGAGTTATGGAGGAGAGGATTAGAAAAAAAGATCAGTAACTTAACAGAAGAGGTACAAAATCTATATTCTTTGACACTATTGATAATTTTCTCTATCCTTTTTGGGTTTTTGTGATGCTGCTACTCTGTCTTGGTTCTTTTACCTACTAAATAGGTCTTTCTAAGTCTTCTTTGCTGAATCTCTATTGATATCAGGCTCACTAGGTATGAATATTCCCAAAGGCTTGAGCCTGGGCTGTCTTTTCTTTGTATATATTCTTTCAGCTAAATTATCTCATTAGTTCCCATGGGTTCAGTTGCCCTATCCATGCAGATATTCCCAGATGTCTATATCCAACCCTAGTCTCTCTTTTGATCTTTTGATAAACTTCTCTATTTGACATTAAAAAACCATTCACAACTGTTCCTATCCTTCCCATTTTCTTTCTTATCACTTTCCTCAGTTAGGTGGTACCATAAGTTTGGAGTTAGGAAGAACTGAGTTTAAATTTTACTTCAGATACTTATTGTGTGACCATGGGCAAGTCACTTAACTGATATTTGCCTCAGTTTCTTCAACTATAAATTGGGGGTAAAAACAGGATCTACCTTTCAGGGTTGTTGTGAGGATAAAATGAGATGATATTTATTAAGCAGGTAGCATTGTGCCTAGCACAGAGTAGATGCTATATAAATGTGTATTCCCTTCCCTTCCTCCTCTTTATACTGTTGTCCAGCCATACTGACTCTTCCTCACACATCTCCCAAATCTATTTGACTTTACATTGGTTGTATTCCCCCTCTCCCTGAGGTCACAAGGTAGTATCTTCAGCATTTGTCTTGTTGGCCACTGCTTCTCGTCCTTATCAGATAAAGGGAAAAATTGTTTTCCTCTGTGCCATGTCTTTGTTGGAGGGAAAGAGGAGAAATAATATATAACTCTTTCTGGGAAAAAGAGAGGTGAAACCAGATGTGAATGAGGCAAGGCAAGATCAAGAGCTATAAAAATTACTTAAATTTTATTGAGATGAAATTCATGTGGCCAAAATTCCAATAAGATCAATAGGAAAAAAGGGATTCCCCACTGCCTAACCCCAAATTCCATTCCTGGCCTGAAGAAATACTCTGGACTATGAATCTATGAGAAAGCTGGAGGAAAACATTGTAGAGAAGTGAATGACAAATTGTGAATGCCTTGCATCTTTTTGTTGTTGTTCAGTCATGTCTGACTCTTTGTGACCCCATTTGGGATTTTCTTGGCACAGATGTTGGAGTAGTTTGCCATTTCCTTCTCCAGATCAATTTACAGATGAGGAAACTGAGGTAAATAATGTATCAAGTGGAATTATTAAGCAGCATAACCAACAAAAGATTGGAGCGAGTCATTGTTCCAGCCTAGATCAACTTTGGAGGACAGAAGGAGAGATCCGTGACTCTGGGGTAGGAGGCTGGCTGAGAGTATAATGCAGTGGGAATACTACCCCTGGAACTTAGAGGCTGTGGCAGCAGCAGCAGCAGCAGTGGCAATAGCAGTAGTAGTAATAGTAGTAGAAGTAGAAGCAGTAGCAGTAATGGTAGTAGAAGCAGCAGCAGCAGTAAAAATAGCAGCAACAGCAGCAGAAATAGCAGTAGCAGCAATATCAGCCTCAGTGGTAGAAGCAGTAGCAGTAATAGTAGTAGCAGCAGCAGTAGAAGTAATAGCAGCAGCACAGCAGCAGCAGCAGCAACCAGCCCAGTGACAGCAGCAGTACCAGTAGTACTCACTGCAAAGACATGGTAAAGGATTTAATACTTCATCAGAAAGAGATTACGGGGGACCCCTGTGCTACCAGTAGGCATAGGATGAGGTGCTGTTTGGCAGCTCCATTGCTCATTACCTAGTCCTGAATCACAGTTCCAGGGTGTAGAGGAGTGTCTGGGGTCACAAAGGGAGCAGGGCTCCAGTTCCAGATCTCATTAGCAAAGTGCAGAGCAGCACTTGTAGTTGCAAGGGAGCAATTCTGAAAATCAAAGGAAATATTAATAAAATTGAAAGTAAAAATCCATTGACCTAATGAACAAGATGAACGACTGATTTTATGAAAAGAAAATCCAATAAAACAGATAAACCATTGGTTAACTTAATTTAAACAATGAAAAAAAATTACTGATCCTAAAAATGAAAAGGGTAAATGTACCTCCAATGAAGATGAAATTTAAAAACTGACTAGGAGCTATTTTGCCCAATTATATGCCTATTAAATTGACACTCTAAATGGATGAATATTTACAAAAATATGACTTGTCTAGATTAATAGAACAGGAATAGATAGATAACTATCTTAAAAGAAGAAATTGAACAAGCCATAAATGAGTACTCTAAGAAAAAATCCCCAGCATGGGATGGATTTATAAGCAGTTTTGGTCAAATAGTTAAAGAATGATTAATTTCAATACTATGTAAACTATTTGAAAAAAATAGCTAAAGGAGTCAATACCAAATTCTTCCTATGATACAAATATGGCTTTGATAGTTAAACCAGGAGAGGAGAAATAGAGAAAGAAAGCTATAGACCAATTTCCCAAATGAATATTGATGCAAAAAAAATTAAATAAAACACTACCAAGGACACCACAGCAACATATCACAAAGAGTATACATTGTAACCAAGCAGCATTAATGCTAGGAATGCAGAGCTGGTTCAATTTTAAGAAAACTATAAACATGATCACTCAATAATAAATACAATGATAACATCAATAGATGCAGAAAAAAGATTTTGACAAAATACAAAACCCATTCCTATTGCAAACACTATAAAGCATAGGAATAAATGAGGTTTTTCTTAAAATGATAAGTAGAATATAAAACTGAGAGTAAGCACTATCTGTAAGATAGAAGCCTTCCTAAAATGATCAGGGGTGAAGCAAGGATTTCCATTATCACCATTATTATTCAATATTGTACTAGAAGTGCTAGCCATAGCAATAAGACAAGAAAAAGAAATTGAAGAAATAAGAATGGACAATGAGGAAACAAAACTATCACTTTGCACATGATATGTTGTATACTTAGAGATCCTGAGAGAATCAACTAAAAACTAATTAAAACAATGAACAACTCTAGTAAAGTTGCAGGATATAAAATAAACTCATACAAATCAATAGGATTTCTATATATTACCAACAAAACCCAGCAATGAGAGATAGGAAAGAAAATTTCCATTTAAAGTAACGGCAGACAGTATTAAATACTTAGGAGTCTACCTGCCAAGAAACACACAAGAACTATATGAACAAAATCAGAAGACACTTTCTACACAAATAAGGACAGATATGAACAATTATAGAAATATTAATTTCTCATGGGAAGGCCAAGACAAAATAATAAAAATGACAATGCTACCTAAATTAATTAATTTATTTAGTGTCATACCAACCGAACAATCAAATAATTGTTTTATAGAGCTAGAAAAATATATGGGGAACTGGCCCAAATTTATAAAAAAAAATATGATCCATTCCACAGTCAATAAATTGTCAAAGGAGATTAACAGGCAGTTATCAGAAGGAAAAATAATTACTATCAATAGTTATATGAAGTGTTCTTTGACTAATAATTAGAGAAATATGTATTAAAGTAACTCAGAGATACCACCTCATATCTATCAGATTGTCTAAGGTGACAGGAAAGAAAAATGATAAATGTTGGAGATGTGGAAAAATAGGTACAACCAATACACTGTTGGTAGAACCCAACCATTCTGGAGTACTATTTGGATGTATGCCAAAGGGATATAAAATTGTTAATACCTTTTGACTTAGCAATACTGCTACTGGGTCTCTATACCAAAGAGATCAAAGAAAAGGGAAAAGAACTTAGATATACAAAAATATTTATAGCAGTTCTTTTTGTGGTGGCAAAGAATTGAATCCAAAGGGGATATATGTCAATTGGGGAATAGCTGAACAAGTTGCAATATGTGATTGTTATGGAATAGTATTGTGCTTTAAGAATGGACAAAGGGGTCAGTTTCAGAAAAAAAAACTTGGAAGACTTATATGAACTGATGCAAAGGGAAGTGAGCAGAACTAGGAAAACATTGTACACAGTAACAGCAAAATTGTAACAATAATCAACTGTGAAGGCCTTAGCTACTGTGATCAATACAATGATCCATGACAATTCCAAAGGACTCATGATGAGTAACACTATCCACCTCCCAAGAGAGAACTGAACTCTGAGTGCATATTGAAGCATTTTTAAACCTTCTTTATTTTTCTTTCTATTTCTTTTCTTTTCTGCAACATGGCTAACATGGAAATACGTTTTGCATGACTTCATATGGATGATGGTTACTGTACTGCTTGTGTAGGAAAGTGCTGGAAGGAAGGAGAGAATTTGAAACTAAAATTTTAAAATGAATGTTAAGAAAAAAAGGAAATAGGATATGCCTTCTACCATCTACTTAACTTACCCAAATGTTCTTAGGCTTCTTTATCTGCATACTGCGTAGCACTTGACTATTCTTTAGTCTTAAGATATCAAGGGTAAGACACAGGTGAAATTACTCTTATGGTAGCATTTAATCAGTGCCCAGTGGGACTGGCTCTCTGTTGACAATGATCTTAAGCTTCCCAAGACATAGGAAAAGAACAGGTCAGAGAGCCTCTCGTTAGTTTGAGTTCCAATAGTCTGTCTCAGACATTTGTGGGGAATCCTAATCACTTAGTCCTTTCTGCTACATTAGAGCCAAACATTTTTAAAAAGTTAATTTTTTCAATTCAAATTCATGATAAATATAAAAAAGAAGAGATAAAACTATAAGATGCCATTAATTATTTTTCAAGGTAATTAAGAAAAAACTCAAATCAGGGCAAAAATATGAGATGAGAAGAGTATCACAGAGACCCGTCTTCATGAGATCAAGTCTAGCCCCAGACATTTACTAGCTGGGTGACCCTGGGCAATTCACTTAACCCTATTTGCCTCAGTTTCCTCATATGTAATGTAAATATGAGCTAGAAAAGGAAATGGCAAACCACTCCGGTGTCTCTGCAAAGAAACCCCAAATGGGGTCACTTATTGGATAAGACTGAAACAACTGAACAACGATGATATTTGTACTACCCACCTTACAGATGATGTAAGGAAGGGGGCTTGTACTCTGTAAAGTTCTATATCAATAGCTAACATTTGTGTATTATTTGTGATTTTTTGAGAGGTAGTGAGATATAGTGGATAGAGAATGAACCTTGAAGTTAAGAAAACCTTGGTTCAAGACTGTCTCTGACACAATCTGACTGTGATCTGGGCAAGTAACACTCTCACAGTATTCCAGGCACCTCTCTAAGGACTATAAACTGTGGAACAGTTGCCGATCTACACTGGTCAAGGGAGACTCCTCACTAGGCAGCTAGGTGGCACAGTGGATAGAGTACTGGGCATGGAGTAAGGAAGACCTGACCTCAGATACCTTCTGGCTATGTGACCCTGGGACAAGTCATTTAACCTCTGTCTTCCTCAGTTTCCTTAACTGTAAAATGAGGATAACAATGGTACCTCCCTCATGGGGAAATACTATTTGTAAAACACATTGCCTGCAACACAGTAGGTGCTTAATAAAAGTTCATTCCCTCTATACCAATGAAACCACAGGTTTTCTTAAAATAAAGATTTTTACATTATTGGTAGATTGTATGTACATAAATATGTATCATGTAGGGGTTTTCTTTTTTTTTTTTTTAAGCAATCGGGGTTAGGCTCAAGGTTACACAGCCAGTTATTTCTGGGTGTGGTGCTGAGTGTCTGAGCCCGGGATTCGATCTCCAGGTCATCCCAACACTGGAGCCAGTGCTCTTACTTGCTGAGCCACTTGGCCACCCCTACATGTGGGGTTTTTCAAAAGTTTTAATGCAGTTTTAAACTACTTTAAAGTTTAAAACTGCACTAAGACTTTTGGGTTAACCTACATATTAAACCTAGGCAGCTAGGTTTCATAGTAGATAGAGTACAATTTGAATCCTACTTTAAACAGTTAGTGGTTAAAGTAATGAACTTTTTTGAGCCTCAATTTCCTCATCTGTAAAATAGGAATAAAAAAATCTACCTCACAAGGTTGTTCAAATGAAGTAACATAAGTGAAGCACTTTGCACATCTTACTGTATAAATGCTAGTTGTTTTCATTAAATGCATATTTATTCATCATTTTAGGATAACTTCTTTCTTAGACTAATTAGATTCCTTATTCCTTTCTTCCTCTGTGCTCATTTTATTTAGATCTCTGAGGCAGGAAGATCCAAATGTTAGAACCTGGTGCATAGAGCATATTTCCATATTTCAAAGATGTATGAGTTCATTAATTTAGGTTCTCCCTGTATGGATGCAGTTCGCAGCCCCTCCACACCTTCTGGAGTGTCATGGATAAGAGTCCCAGAGGATGAGAAGGGTATAGATGGATAGGCTGCCATCCACAATGTCTTATATGATTGTGTCTTCAGAGTTAATTCTTTCTTAACCCAATTTGATTCTTCTCCCCCCTATCCCTTATGCCTTCTGTAGTCACTTTACTTGGATCACTAAGAATGATACAAATGTGAGAACCATTTCATTATTTCAAGGATGTGTGGTTTCATCTATGCAGTCTGTCTGCCACTGCAGCTCCTTCACTTTAGAAGCCTCTATAAGTAGCTGTGTTTGAAAATACTTATCACCTGGTGGTGTAGCGTCTGTTATCCAAGCTCTTCCTACTTAGGTAGGTCTTTAGATGACAGACACAAGGGCTATCTCTAGGCCTAGAATTGAAACCTTTTCAGCTAAGCAGTCTCACCAAAACTTGTGCTCTATAGACATAAACTTCAAAGCCCAGGTCACTTCTATGCCACAATGAGGCACCAGAGGAAGGCCTAGTTCATATCATCTAGCACATTATAAATAATGATACAATTTCAAAAAATAAGCATAATGATAGCATTGTTGGTGTGGCATAATGGATAGAGTGTTGGACTTGGTGTCAGGAAAACCAAGTTAGAATCCTGCTGCTGATACCTGCTATCTGTGTGACCCTGAGCAAGTCATAACCTTTTTATACCTCAGTTTTCTTATCTGTAAAAATAATGGGTTGGACCAGGTAGTATCTAAGACAGCTAGGTAGCATAGAGAGTGCTGAACTTGGAATCAAGAAAACCTGAGTTTGAGTCCTGCCTCAGATACTTATTAGTTGTGTGACCCTGGGTAGGTCACTGTAATATTAATGGGATTTAAGATCTTCCCTGCCCATTAATAGGCCTCACATGGAGCCCATTAACGGAAATTTGCTTAGGGGGAAGCTTGCTTATAGGAAGGTTTTCACACCTTTTGCTAATTTCTAATTAGGCACTGGGTCACAAGGGCTGTGATGCCTTCTGGCTCTAAGAAGTGTATATATACTCTGAATTGGTATTTTGCTTTGGGGGCTCACTTATGAGAAGGTTATTATGATTCCCTGGTCGAGTCTGAGTAGCCATTCAGAGCTCCCCAAATGACCAGATGTAAAGGCTCTTTCTATTCAGGGATGTATGTAAAGTGTATAGTTGATTCACACAGTCTGTTGGTCCTTATTTCTCTGCTTGTATTTTCTCTGTTTATATTTTCTCTAAAGTTCAGGGTGCTGACTTTTCCACTAAACTAGTGAATGTAATTAAAATAGATTGTTGACCCCTTAAACAGCTGTCTTTCCTAGTAAAGCAGATCTAAGAACCTGTGCTAGCAGCCATCCTGAGTATGCCAGTGTGCTTACCACTACAGTCACTTAACCACTGTATGCCCCAGTAATCTGTAAAATGGAAGAAGAAGAGCACCTACCTCCCAGGTTGTTGTGAGAATCAAATGAGGTAATATTTGTAAAGTGCTTTGCAAATGTTAAAATATTAGATAAATGCTAGACTTTAATATTCTAAAGTTCTTTCCAGTGCTAAGTCTATGAGCCTGTGACCTTCCCATTGTTTTTCCTATTCTCCTATGCTCCTGGCCCATATCTTTTTTTTTTTTTTGCTTTTTGCTTTTTGGAGGGGGGAAGGTAAGGCAATTGGGGTTAAGTGACTTACCCAAGGTCACACAGCTAGTTTTTGTGTTAAGTGTGTGAGGTTGGATTTGAACTCAGGTCCTCCTGACTCCAAGGCTGGTGCTCTATTCACTGTGCGTCCTAGCCACCCCCCATATCTTTTATTTACAATATGTCATCACCATGCAGTCATCAAAACTGAATATCAATAGAGAAAAATGAATATAGTTATAAAGTTACATGGTAACAATGCCACTTCTTCAACTTCAGCATTAGTGGATCTGAGTTCTCACTGATGAGGATGCCACCTGTAATGGCACAGACTGTAACCCATCCATACCCTTTTCATACCATGAGACTTCTTGTCCATGTCAGCCCATACATTTTCTCTGGGGGTTCACCCAGTGTGCTGTAGACCTTCATCTAATTCTCTTGGATTTATTTGGGTGTTTACCAGGGCTGCATGCAGACTGACCATCTGTTATCCTTCACTTTACCTCCATGCCCAGCTCATTTTTTCTAAAGCCATGCACGTAAATCCATGAAAAATCCTTAAATAAATGAAAACCATTCGATTCACCCTCTCTTTACTTCTATAAACCAAGAAAATACATTTAAAATTATTTTTTTCCTTATTCTATAGAATATATATATATAGAGTTCATTCCCAGGCAGCATTTTATCTATCAGGACCCATCCTAAATTCTTTTGTTTAGACAGTAAGTCTACAGGGAAATTCATTTTTAAGGACATTCAACAGCAAATCCTGGGCTCTGAGTTTCTCAACAGCCTCAAACTCTGAATTCAGGGATGATTTTATATTTGGCCAATCATGGCTTTCTCTGAGACTCACTAAATCATGAAAGATTTGTAAGATCTCTTGTAGTTCTCACTATGCTAAACTTGGCTCATTTGAATGATCATTTCCATGACAAATTGAAAAGAATAAACATGACAGAATCATGCAGATTCCATTTTCTCTAAAAATAGGCAGAATTATTGAGCCACAATATGCTTGGGACTTCAATAAAACCAGGCATGGTTGGAAACATTTGGCAACCCCCAAAGACAGTTGAATGCAGCTATTGCTGGTGTTTGAAGACCTCATGCTCTGGTCAATTAGGATCTGTGCACCCTTTGTAAAATTGAACACAACAGATTGTTTCAGGCGCCTCTCCGTCTCTTAAATTGGCCAACCACTGATTCCCACGAAATCACAGCATCTTGGGGGTCTTTCCAGCTAAATACAAAAGAGAATAAGAGAGACCCTTCCCTCACCCCTTCATGGTGACAGGAACATGTGCAGATGGTTATAAGCTGCCTGGAATAAATGGGCCCCAGACACTTCCCTTCGTATCTCTTGTCCTTGTCATAACTAGGTATCATTTTATATTATTGTTGCAGCAGTCAAAGCTGTTGTTAGGCATCATTTTCTTATCATTTATACTGCTCCCTTCCCTTCATGTCATCTACTCAGAATCCTGTGATTATCCACCTGCCAGTACTCAGGCTTCCAACACTATCAGAGGTAAAATACAACTAAATAGATTTCTGTAATGAGAAAGGGCAGTCATCAGAAATGGATCTCCTGAAGTTGGAATTTGCAGGCACATTTCTCAGGTGTTCATTACGATGCTAATGAGAATTTGCTGAAGTGTTAGAATTTTGACTGTACCTAGGATCTGGAATACACTGGTGAGGGCCAGATTTGCATGTAGTGCCCATGGGTGTTGGCAACAAATACTTAACCATCTGCATAATCAAGATAGTTATTGTGAGAGGTAGCTGGGATGAGGTTTTTTCCCATTATGTATCTGTAAACTTAACTAATCCTTATTGATGTTTTAATTGCAGATAATCCCCGGTTTATAAACAAGAGATTTGTGTGAGCTCCTTGAAGACAGGGATGATTTTTGGCCTTCTTTGAATCCCCAGCCTTTGGCACAAATGTTCATAGAAAGTCAGATCCATTGTTGAGCAGTTCTAAATACCGGGAAGTTCTTACGTTGGTCTTAAATGACCTCTTTTATCTTTCATCTATTTAAAAAAAATAAACAATATTTATTAAGCATTTATCACATAGCCTCTTTTGCCTGTTTCCTCGACCATAAAATGAAGAAAATAATAACACCTATCTCACAGGGTTGTTGTGAGGATCAAATGAGATAATATTTGTTTAAAATAAAAAGTACTTCGCATAACTCCTGGCACATAGTGGGCACTGAATAAATATTTATCCCTTTCCTGTTCCTCTATCTACCTGCTAGGGGCTAGACACTGTTCTAGGTTCTAGGGATAAATAGTGAGACAGTCTTTCCTTTGAGGAATTTATGATCCAACAGAGAAATAAAATGTGTACGAAGACAGATTACATGGAAAAAGAAACAAGATAATAGATATAAGGAATGCCTGTCCTAGGGTCTCCCTCTTCTAATTAAATAAATAGCTAATATGTTTGAAAGTAGAATAAATATTCAAAAGAGCTCCAGAAGTCAGAAAAAGGGAAAGTGAAAAAAAAGTAAACAAAACAATGTTTCAGGAAATCCTTAACCATACTTCACTTTACCATCTCCTCACTGGCTACTAGCTCCACAGCTTTTCAAAGCTCTCAGTCCCTTTCCTCTACCTACCCTCTCCATTTATGGAAAAAATATGAACCATGAGTAAATATGTTTTGCCATTGTTCTAGATGAGGTATGCCAGCTTACTTCCCTATCCCCCTGTAAATGTTTCCCCCCCTCCCATTCATTGTTCGTGGTGTATTATACAGGATACATAGAATATACTTATTATAATTGAAAACAAAACAGAACAAAAACTTAGAATCTATGGGTCTCACTGAGATGTAGAAAACTCCCTACCATCAGGTTCCCCCTGCTCTTCCTGCCTCGAAGCCCTGCCGTGCCACATTCTGGAAACGTTCGAACTCCAGCCTATCCTCTCTTTTTGATTCTGTATTTTAGCTAACATCTAGCATTTTCCTGCCTGAAAAGCAACCACATCTTCTTGATTGAGAACCTGCTTCTACCCTATAAAACTTCTGACCTCTGGCTGCCTCAGGAAACTGTCCTGTTGTGAAGGTGACAGCAGCTTAGGCACCCAAGTTGTTTAATTAGGAAGTTAGGTGTGACTCCCTAAAGGACCATCTACTGTGGATCCACCTTCCTTCTCCTGAGGTCCTAGCCACTGGCCTGGATGAATGCTTCCCTTATTGCCTGGCTGTTGCTTGTTCCTGTTCCCAGATGTTTCACTTTATGCCTCAACTCTTTTGTGCGAGTTAAAAAGTGCCCAAATGAAAGGCCTGCTGATTTATGCATTACTTATTTGGCTGATTCTTTGAAATCCCATGATCAGTTAAGAACTTGGATGCAAACCTTTCAATATTTAAAGTCAGCTATCATGTCCCCAAAGGATAAATACTGTCTCTACCTTTAAGTGTTCTGTATTGGACACAGTTTTCAGACCCCCTCACCCCTTGCCTGCTCTTCTCTAAAATTTTTTCAGTTTTGTTTTTGTTTTTCGTTTTTGCCATTTCTCTTTAAAGAAGAGGCCCAGAACTGAGCAAAGTACTACGAGGTATGGTCTGACACCACAACATAAATGTTACTTGTCTCATTTTGATTATCTTCTTGTAACCTGAAATTTAATTAACTTTTTTCCCCACTTATGTCAACAAATCAACACTGTGGATTCATATTGAGCTTTTACTCAAATAATCCAAAGTATCTGTGATCTCATCAATGTGGATGTATTCTTCAGTTGTGCTGATTGCAACCCAGTCCTATCTTCTCATCCCATATTGCTCCTGACCATGCCCATTTTTACCCATGTTTTCCCATAAATTAAGCAAGTGGATTTATCAGTATGCAGGGGACTTCCTCTTGACACTGAGACCAGTGGAACACAAAGGTTTTTCTAGTTGTACAAGTACAGAATGGCAATTTGTATGGAAAACTGCCCCTCCCCAATTACACATTTTACTATACTGTAAGCTTAATCAATCAGAATAGCCATTATTACATTACACAATAACATTGTTACAATAACCTTGTAGTCAACCAAAACTCTCAAGCTTTTTTTTTTCACATCAACTGATTTTTAAATGAATTATCTGTCATTCTGTACTTGTGTGATTGACTTTGGGGGACTAAATATAAGATTTTACTTTTTTTCACTTTCCTTTTCTAAATTTTGACCCATCTTTCTGACTTCTGGAGCTCTTTTGAATATTTATTCTACTTTCAAACATATTAGCTATTTATTTTACCTATGTGTCACCTGCAAATTCAACAAGTTTTTTTTTGGTCCACATTCAATTACTTATTTAAAATGTTAAAATAGGGAAGAGGATGAGGACTGGGAAAACACTTATGAATTTCCTAGGAAAAGTTCAAAAACTACTGTGCATACCCACATTGAATGAAAGACAAAGAAATCTTTATAGCCTATTTTCTTTCTTGTGTGACCTCTAAGATATGTTACTGTCCTCTGAGGCTATGAACCTTTGCTATACTATCTATAATTTGATTGTTGCCAATACTTTTATCTAGGTGCCTTGTAGAGAGGAATTTTCTGGAAATTAAAAATATTTTTATAAAAAGACAATTGGGGGCGGCCAGGTAGCACAGCGAGTAAGAGCACTGGCTCCAGTGTTGAGAAGACCTGGAGATCGAATCCCGGGCTCAGACACTTAGCAGCCACCCAGAAACATCTGGCTGTGTAACCTTGAGCAAGTTACTTAACCCCAATTGCTTAGGGGCGGCCAGGTGGCTCAGCAAGTAAGAGCACCGGCTCCAGTGTGGGGATGACCTGGATCAAATCCGGGCTCAGATACTCAGCACCACACCCAGAAATAACTGGTCGTGTAGCCTTGAACAAGTTACTTAACCCTGATTGCTTTAAAAAAAAAAAAGACAATTAAGAAATGACTTCAGCATCTGGCTTTCAGTCTTTCTTTCTATACTGAAGTCATAGTTAGTGATCTCCGGATTTTTGTAAAATCAGCGCAACTGATGGTTACATTGAAAAAAATCCCAAAACATATGTTATATGTAACACCTGCACTTCCCATCTCCCTGAAGGCATAGGTTGGGGGTGTCTTCTCATATCTCTTCATTTGAGTCATACTTGATTTTTATAATTTGTTACATTTACTTTTGATTTTTGATGTCCTTTCTGTTTCCATTTACAGTGCTGAAATCATTGTGTATGTTGTTTTCTTGGTTCATCTTACTTCACTCTGCATCAATTCATATAGATCTTTTCATACTTCTCTTTATTCATGACATTCATTATTTCTTACAGCACAGTAATATTCCATCATGTACCATAATTTGCTCCATCATTCACCAATCAATGGTGGCTTTGTTTTTGATTTCTTTTTACCTAGTTTGGGGTATTCAGGGGGGACTAGCACCTCTGGTGTGAAGGCTGGGTGTTTACTTTCACCAATCTCTCACCTGTAGCTCATCAAGAAGCTGTAGCATGCTTGGAGACCACACCCTGGTAAACCTGTCTTAGTAGACAGGCTAACCCAGGTTGAGGGTCACCAACAGACTTTAAACCCATCAATGAGTTACGGGGATGTCTACCCTGAGCATTTGAAGACCTCCCCCAGAGGAATGGAGAGATGAGAACAATTTGTTCCAATAGCTATAAAGACAACAGAAGTAGGCTCTAAGGAATGCCTAGAGCTTGGTCAGACATTGTAGCTTGTTCTCTCCTAGTTCTTTTCCTGCTTGTCTGATCACTCTGGAAGTCTCCTTTGCTAGGTCTTTATCTGGGTCAATCTTGTTACAATGTCCTAGGCCTTCTTTTCTTTTCCTTCTATACTCTTTCAGTTGATTATCTCATTAGTTCCCATGAATTCAACTGTCATCTCTATGCTAATGATTTTCAAGTCTTATCTACATCTTTTTATTTTTGCTTTTTTTTTTTTGGAGGGCAATTGGGGTTAAGTGACTTGCCCAAGGTCACATGGCTAGTTTTTTTGTGTTAAGTGTCTGAGGCCAGATCCAAACCAGGTTCTCCTGACTCCAGGGCCAGTGCTCTATTCACTGTGCTACCTAGCCGCCCCAGTCTTATCTACATCTAACCTCTATGCTTACTTTCAATCTCATGTTTCCAACTGTCTTTCAGACATCTTGAACTAGATGTCCCCAAAACATCTTGAACTCTACATATCCAAAACTAAATTCATCATCTTTCTTGCCTTTGATCACATTTATTAGGAAATGACTAGTTATTATTCATTTGTATCAATTTTTAAATATCTTAGTTATCTAGACATCTTCTTCAACTCCTTGCTCTCTCTCTTCTCTCCCATATCCAATCAGCTGCCAAATTATGTCATTTTTATCTTCATACATCTCTTATATATGTTTCCTTCTCTCTTATGACACTGATATCAACTTGGTGCAGAGTCTCATCACTTCATGCCTGGGCTATTGCAATAGCCTACTGGATGGTCTCCTTGTCTCATCTCTCCCTACTCTGGTCCATTCTCTAATCACCTGAGTAATTAAACTACCTAAAATGGCACACCTCCTCCCTATTTAATCAACACCAGTGACTCCCTATTGCATCCAGGATTAAATATAAAATCCTTTGTTTGACTTTGAAACCAGCCCCTCTACCTTTCTAGACTGTTTTTTTACATCTTACATCCCACCATATTTTCTATGATCATATGACACTGACCTCTTTATTGTTCCTCACACTCCAGACATTTTCACTTGCTTCTCTACCCTGACTCCCATTCCCCAAATCCCTACCCCCGAAATTGGAACAATCTCCCTTCTCCCTCTCTGCTTCCTAAATGCCCTGGCTTTCTTCAAATTTTATCTAAAATCCTACTTTCTGCATGATATAATGTCTTCCTTTTCTCAACAACCTCTAATTTTTCTTGTATGTATCTTGTTTGTATATAGTTTTTGCATGATTTTTTTCTTCATGAGACTGTAAACTTTTTGAAAACAGGAATTGATTTTTACCTTTTTAAAAAGAAATGCTCAGTATTTAGCACATAGAGGGTGATTAATAAATGTTTGTCAACTGATTGACTGCTTTCCTCCTGTTATTTATGTTGTCTATTTGTAGCATATTTCTATGATAGATAGATAGGTAGAAGCTGGACCTATGATTTCATTGTTATAGGGATTCCCCGGGAAAGAATTTCCTCTAGTATTTAGTATTTTAGTATTTTCTTTGCAACTTATAATCTTATAAAGTCCAATCAATCAAAATCAATCAATGGTTTATTGGGCATAGTTTGAACTTAATTTATGGCAGACTGCTTTCTAGTTTTTCCAGAAATTTTGGTCATAGTGAGTCTTTACCTCAACAGCTGTTATTCTTCAGTTTATCAAACACTATGCTTTTGTGTCTGATTGCTTCTTGGTCTTATTTATCTAATTTATTCCATTGATAAACTTTTCTATTTTTAACCTATATCAAATGATTTTTTTTTAAAGCAATCAGGGTTAAGTAACTTGCTCAAGGTTACACGACCAGTTATTATTTCTGGGTGTAGTGCTGAGTATCCGAGCCCGGATTTGATCCAGGTCATCCCCACACTGGAGCCGGTGCTCTTACTAGCTGAGCCACCTGGCCGCCCCTAAGCAATTGGGGTTAAGTAACTTGCTCAAGGTTACACGGCCAGGTGTTTCTGGGTGGGTGCTAAGTGTCTGAGCCCGGGATTCGATCTCCAGGTCTTCTCAACACTGCAGCCGGTGCTCTTACTCAATGTGCTACCTGGCTGCCCCTATCAAATGATTTTGATGACTGTTACTTTATAGCATGTTTTAAGGTCTGGTCTGCTGAGTTCACTACATTCCTGTTTTTTTCATTATTTCCCTGTAGATTCTTGACCATTTGTTCTTCCACTTGAATTGTATTATTATTTTGTCTAGATACATTAAGTAATCCCTTGGGAGTTTGATCAGTATACCAAGTATGCAAATCAATTTAGGTAGCATTGTCATTTTAGTTTTTTTTTCTTTTTGGAGGGAGGGAAGTAGGGCAATTACGGTTAAGTGACTTGCCTAAGGTCACATGGCTAGTGTGTGTGTGTGTGTGTGTGTGTGTGTGTTTGTGTGTTAAGTGTCTGAGGTCAGATTTGAACTCAAGTCCTCCTGACTCCAGGGATGGTGCTCTATTCACTGCACCACCTAGCCACCCCTGTCATTTTTATTTAGAGGCACATCTTATCCATAACTCTCCAATTATCTGTGTTCTTTTATTTACCATTATTTCTGTAAAAAGTGTTGTGAAACTTTTCTGTGCCTTGGCGAATTAACTTCCATATGATTTATGTATTTTGTACTTATTAGAAATGGAATTTCTCCTTTTTCTTTCCTGTGTTTTGTTAGTACCATGTAGAAATAATGATTTTTGTGATTTATTTTGTATTCTGTTACTTTGATGAAACTATTAATTGTCTCAATTAGTTCTTTTAGTAGTTTTCCAGGGTTTTCTAAGCACACCATAATGTTATCTGCAAATAAAAATAGTTTTTTTTCTCTTTGTTACTTTTTTATGCCTTTAATTTTGTTCTCTTGTCTTATTGTTATAGATAGAATTCCTAGGATTATGTGAAAAAAATTAGTGGGGAAAAGAATCTTTGCTTTACCTCTGTTCTTACCTGGAAAATGTCTTCATTTCTCACCAGGATATACTCCTTTGGATGTCTGTATCATGTCCCAGGAACCTCTTCATCTTTCAAGATCACATCAGCTCTAGAACTCATGCTTTTTCAGTGTCCTCCACCCTGGGGACCCTCCCTCCCTCTGATTGTAGGACAGAGACCTTTCCTCCCAGAACCTCCATTTAAGGAGGAAGCCTAGGCTAGTTATATCTTCATTCTCCAACTGGCTGCACTCTTCTGGACTTCTCCAACATTCCCCTATGCTATGTATCTTCTCTCCTCACCCCTCCACCCTTTTTTGGTTCCTTTTGTATGTTGTCTTCCTTCATTCAGTTGTAAGCTCCTTGAGAGCAGGGGCTATCTTGACTTTCTTTGTATACCTAGCACCTTAGCACAATGCCTGATACCTATTAATCAATCAATAAATGTTTATTGATTGACTAATGTTTTTCCATTGCAAATAATTATAGCTCATGATTTTAGATGATATAGTCTTGACTATATTAAAGAAGGGCCCTGGAGTGGCTTGGTGGCACAGTGAATAGAACACTGGCCCTGGAGTCAGGAGGACCTGAGTTCAAATCCAGCCTCAGACACTTAACACTTACTAGCCATGTGGCCTTGGGCAAGTCACTTAACCCCAATTGCCCTGCCCTCCCCCCTCCAAAAAGCAAAAAAAAAAAGGGCCCTTCCACATCATACTGGCATACTAATATGAACCCATTTTTATTATAGTGAATTATTTTTTGGATAATTGCTTCAGTCTTCTTGTAGGAATTTTATTTAAATTTTTATATCATATCAATATTCATTGATGAGATTGACATATTCTTTCATTGTTTTCTCTAATTTGATTTAAATATCACGATCATATTTGTTTCATAAAAGGAGTTGGATAGAATGACTTTTTTCTTGAGAGTAATTTTCACAGGGAAAAGGGAAGGGACTAGAATATTGTTATCATTAGTATGAGGAACTCCAGATTAGATTTCCTAAGCCTTTAAAGCTACATGTTCAGTTAATTTGTTAATCACATGAACAATTTCTCTAAGATAGATTTTAAACTGTGGACAAAATTCACTTGTAAATCCAACTGGTCAAAGATTTTTCCCTTCAGCAGTTCATTAATGTCTTGTTTGATTTCTTTTTCTGAGCTTGGGAAGTTAAAAATCTGTTTCTTGTTTTGTTAGTTTGGATTTTTTTTTTTTTGGAAGCTGCTAGTCAATTTCCTTTGAATTCTCAATTTTGCTGGCATATGATTGATAGTTAATTACAATTTTCTTGGGACTTCTCTGGAGGATTTGCAGAAGGATATAGACAAAAATTGCCTAAGATGTAATGATGGAGATGAATTATGATCTGTAGTGATGAGAGGCAGTATCCAGGTTAATAAGATCATGAATCCATTAAAATGTCCTTTTTCCATAATGCAGTTCCTTTTCTCAGTAATTCCTATGGAATAGCCTTTGGCAAGCCATGGCTCTCCACAAAGACTTTGAGATTTGTAGTTCTTCTCAGCTTGAGAAGGGAGTAAAATAATGTGAGATCAGGCCTCAGATAGGAGGGTAGAGGTTTTTCACATAGACGGCATAGCAAGAGATGTGAAAGATAATGAGAGAGGGAGAGCAAAATGGAGAGGTGGAAGTCATTCCTCCAACCCCGTGGCAAAAGTGGAACTTTGGCAGTCTGCTAAGTCTGTAGTTCCTTTCTTCAAGACCAAGTGGAAACATTTGTGAATGAGTGTGAGAGAGCATGTGTTTGTGTGTGTGTGTATGTGTGTGTGTAGGTGTGTTTATGTGTATACGTGTGAGCGCTTACTCCCATAGCAGGAAGAGAGAGACAGAAGGACAGACAGACCGACAGAGACAGACAAAAAGAAACTAGATGTGAGAAATTGGGTGGCCATAGTCTGCCCTGCCCCTGCCTTACCTCCCTATCTAATTGTCTGTGTGTGTTTTTACAATTCTGTTCAATTTGCTAGATTTTAATATTATTTCATATAAATATCTGTGGTTATACCAATCCTTATATTGCCTTGGTGTCCCATTGTTTACTGCAGGAAGCCACAATTGGAACCTCATAGGAGAGAACAACCTTTCTTAGCACAGGGCTGAGAGTTGAACACCCAGCCAACAGTTAGAGTTTTGCTCTCTTCTGTGAGACGTAAGCATATGTCATTTTGTAATTACACTTCCAAGTGTAAAATTATTATGGGGCCAATTTTCAAAAATATGTTTCATATACAAGAGCCTAAGAGTAACTGAAGGCACCTGGAGGCAGCTAGGTGACATACGTAGTGTATAGAATTAGTCAGGGAGACCTGAATTCAAATCCAGCTTTAGACATTTACTAGCTGTGTGACCTTGGGCAAATCACTTAACCTGTCTGCCTCAGTTTCCTCAGCTGTAAAATAGTAATAGCACTTACTATCCAGGGTTGCGAAGTTCAAATAAGATTATATTTGCAAAGCATTTATCACAGTACCTGATATGTAGTAGGCACTTAAATGCTTATTTCCTTCCTTCCTATACCTCTCTCTTACTTTTGTCCATAAAACTTTTGATCAGTGAGGATCCTCCTATGTGGGGTTTTCTTGACTCTCTTTCCTTTTTCCATATGGTTCTCAAGCATATTTTGTTCTCTGAAATGTCAGATTTCTCTTAAGCAGTAGTTTTCCATGCTGGGACTTAATTATTTTTCACTCATTCTCCCAATACTCTTCAAATTTCATTTGGTACATTTGCTTTTGCATATATTCTAATTTGGGTTTGAGATTTGGGAAGGGCATTAAAATCCCAAGTTTTTACTTGCCAACATTTTTATTTTGTTACATCTCTATTATATTCTGTTCCATGCCAATTTTTTAAATTCTATTTCTTTTAAAGGTGATTCTTACAGTGATTGCAAATGGGAAATAGGGTGCATTACAGTATTCTCCACTTTCCTGTTCTTTGGGCAACTGGTGGTATACTAGATAGCATGTTGGACTGGGAGTCTTGAGTTCAAATCCTACATCAGACACTTACTAGCTATATGGCCCTGGGTAAATTACTTACCCTCCCCAGTCGCAGTTTCTTCACCTGTAAAATGAGGATAATAATAGCATCTCTCTCCCCGGGTTGTTGAAGGACAAAGTAAGATAGTATTTTGAAGTGCTTTGCAAACTTTAAAGCACTATACAAATACTATAATTATATTCTAATAACATAACCTAAAGCATTACTCTGATAAAAATCTTGTGGTTTGTTTCTATTAATTCATTTAATACTTATTTATCAAGATGCTGCTGCTCTGTGTAAGACCTGTGTGGTAGGTGCTGAGGGACAAAGAAGGATGGAGGAGGGGCTGAGTTTGAAGGGTGGCCAAGATTTCAAGTGGAAAGGGAGGAATTCCCAGCTAATTCATTCTGAACTGCTGTATCAGAAACCTAACTGCCTTATAATCATATTGGCTTTTCTGGCCTCATTGCTCTATAACCCAATTAAAAAGCACTCAAGTAAAATATTATGAAGGTAGCTGGTGGTAGGTAGACATAGAATGTTTGTTTTAAGGAATTTGAAATGTTGTGATGAGGGAGTGTTAGGGGTAGAGAGAGAGGGAGAAGAAGAGAGGGAAAGGAAAAGGGAGACAGAGAAGGGGAGGAGAAGGGAAAGGAAGAGGGAAAGGGAGGGGGAGAGAAGGGTAGGGAGAGAGGGAGGGAGGGGGAGAGTGAAGGGGAAGGAGAGAGAGAAGGGGAAAGAGAGAGACAGAGAAAGGGAAGGAGAGGGAGAGGGAGAGGGGGATGGCATTTTCATATTTTCCTTGGTCTACATTCCTCTCATCTCCCTTCAGCCTCCATTTCCTCTTCTTCCTCAGCCTTTTGTGTTGTCTTATTCTTTCATTGTAAAATATACCCTTGGGCTTTTAAGGATTTTTCTGCTCTGCCCAGTTTACATTTTTGCATCTTTAGGTCAATTTTCATCCTTTCCTTATTCATTGTCTTATAGCTTTACAACTGGCAGAGACCTCAGAGGTCATCCAGTAAAGCCCCCTCACTTTTACAGATGAAGAAGTAGAGAGCCAAGTGACTTGTCCATGATCACACAGCAGAAGGTAGATCGGAACCCAGGCCCTCTGATCTCTGTTTTTTTCTCTTTTCTTCATACTTTCTACTACTCTTAGAGTCACAAAATTCTAGAATTCTACAGCCAAATGATACCAGTAACAGGCCAGGGATGAGTGAGGATTCAATATATCAGTAAGGAACCTTCTGGAAAAGAAATAAAAACAACAAAAATGCACAAACAACTATGAGAACTGCAAAGTGACAAAACTGGAAAATATTGTAATAGGAACTTGACATCGTATCATAGCAACCTTGACCTGAAAATCCTGTGACAATTAAGAGATGTTTCACTGATGAAGATGTCGAGGTAAAGAAAGGTTAAGTGGTTTGCCTGCGGTCACACAGCTAATAAACGACAGGTCTAAAGTCTAGATTTTCTGACTCTCACAGATGATAATTGCATGCTTTATTTTTCATTTAATCCATTCTTTCATGATTGGAATGCTGTTCACATACTGTGTATACTTCCCTCAGAGACATCACAAATGTGAATGGTGACTTATGGGCTTGCCCTAATTTAAAGGAAGAAATCCCACCAGGGCCTGTTGAAGGTTTTCTTCTGATTGAGGCTCATTAGGCAAGCTGACCACTTTCATCCTTTAGGCATGATGCTATTTCCTAAGACGAATAAGCCATCTGCACTATTCTTTTAAATAGTCTATGCTATTGAAGGTTGGTGTTCTGTGTTTCATCCAGATCTGGATTCTTAATAGTATTTGTGTTAAATTGCTTGAAATATTCTAGAAATTGCATTGACTTTGAGGAGTACACTTTCTGAGTTAATCACTTGAAGTCATCTTTAAACTAAAAGTTTGATGATTTTATTGTTGTAAATTATTTATTGTCATATCTTTTCTCTTTTAAAAAATCACATTAAAAGCCTCAACCAGAGCCTAACCTATTACCTACATCTCTTTTCTTCCTTTCTTAAGGCTGAGTAAAACTCTCCCTTACTTATATCACAGAATTATAGAATATAATATAGAATTATATATTATATATAGAATTATGGTGGAAAGCAATGATGTGTTGGTAAATGTTTAACAACTGACTTCCTGAAAAGAAAAGAGAAAAGAATGTATGCAGAACACACTTTTAAGTTTAATCTGCTTATTAACATTTCCTTCACTTTTTTTAAAAGTCTAGATATAATCAATAAAACTATAAATCAACCTCTGATTTGTAGTATTTGCTGATTTCTAAGGTATGAATGCTCACCCTGAAAATTTTAAAATTGTCTCTCCAGGGCCAGTTTGAATCGACTCCAGCACAGCTCTGGTAGGAAGGAACCAAAGAGGAAATGTAGTGCAAATCTGACTAATAATCTCCCCTAAAGTATTCCTGACATATGATTGTCTGGCCTTTGTTTAATTCTTCCAGTAAAGGGAAGGAAATCTACTATCTACTGAGGCAGCACATTCTACTTTTGTATAGTAGTAATTGTTAGGGTTTTTAGAAAAAAATCTATATCAAGACTTAATTTACCTTTTTGTAACTTCCACCTATTGCTCCCAGTTCTGCCCTCTGAGGTCAAACAGAGAAAACCTATTTCTTCTAAGAAACAGTCCTTCAAATATTTGCACACAACAACCCCTGAAATGTTCTTTTCTCTAGACATCTTCAGTCTCCACAACCAGTAATGATGGCAGTAGATACTTTTATAGAAATTTATGGTTTGCAAAACTCTCTTTCAATTCTAACAATAATTAAATGTAACTAACAAGGTGCTCTAAGGAGCAAAGGAGGCAGATGGTGAGAGTAGCCCTGAGTTGGAGTCTGACAATGTGTGCAAAGGAATTTGAAAGCAGAGAACAGAAAAGAGTTGAACTGATTCACCAAAGAGTTAAGATTGTAAAAGGGTGAGAGTGTAGTCAGTGCAGGGGATGATGACTTGGGAAAGGACTGAGCAGTAGAGGGAATGAAGACCACGGGAAAAATAGAATGATAAATGACTGTCATTGGACATAAGAATTTTGGAATTCATGAACCTGGAAGTAGAACCCTGTGGTGAGATCAAGGGTGTGGCCATCCTTGTGTGTAACTGAAGTGCAGCAGAAGAATAAGACCTAGAAAGTTAGGTTGTTTGAGGGAATATTTGTTTGCATATTGAGGTCCCCTAATATGAAAATAGGTATGAGGGTAGGATTTAGGTAAAAATAGAGAATATGAACCAGGCACTAAATTCATTGAGAAATGAGGGAGAATATTCTGGATGTTGGTAGATAATAGCCATCAGGATATAGATTGGGTGGTAAATATATATAGTGTCTACTGGAAAGGAGGACAGATTGCTGAGTAATGGTGGTAGAGGAAAGTCTAGAAGCGTTAATATGGAGCAAGGAACATTTCAACTTCCCCACTGTGACCAGTGAGGCAGGTGAGGAAGTGTTTTTCCAGTACTGAAAAAGGTGATTGGGAAAATAGTATCATTAGGAGGAAGTCTAAGTGCATACCAGAAGATGGAAGGAATAAGAAAGGAAGAAATTTAAGAAGAGATTAATTTGTTAATTATGGAGTACATATGCCAGAGAGTACAATGGAAAGGGCAGGCAGATTTGGAGTGGGACATTGGTGGAATAAAGTTGAGATGGATAGGAATGACAGCTGGTATTAGAAGAGGAGGTCTTGTTCTTCTGAAAACCAGGGTTTCACTACCATTGGAATATGGAGAATAAAAGGAATTGGGAGTATGTTAGCCATTAGCATCTTCTTTGCAGAAATAATTATGTATGTTATGTTTAACATTATAATCAAGAATTCTGTTTTCATTAGAGTCATTTTAAAATAGATTTGAATGTTTTTGTACTAAGAATACCTCTCCTTCCCCCCAGAACATATACTTCATAGTCCCTATTAAATATCTTTCTTAAGTACAATGGTGTCTTTCTTTTTTTGAGTTCAGTTTCCAGGCACTCTCATTATCAGTGCTTAGATGACCCTGTGAGTAGTGGTTCCCAACAAGCTTAATAAGAAGCATACTGTGAAACCTGCATAAATAGGTTTGATAAAAGTAGGGGAGAATGGAATCAATGTCTTTGCAAAAGTAGCCCTTTTTCTTACTAGACTTGCTAATATAACTTTCTTGAAGTGTTGGGCACAATGTCTCTCTTATTGCTGTTGAAGAACACATGAACTTTTTTGATTTATCTATCAAATTATGACTCACATTGAGCTTGCAATCCACTAAAACCAGAAGATTTCTTAAAAGCAAATTGTAGCTCAATAAAACACATAAATCTGTTGAAAAATACTCTACTATAGAGCTCTTTCCTAGTTCACCTAGAACCATTAACTATTGTTTAGGTTTGGCCATTGAAATAGCTTCAAATCTATCTAACTACATTATCATTAACCTGCATTTCTTCATCTTCTCTACAAGAATATAACGATTGTGTTTACCAAATGTTTTGCTAAAAATCTAGGTAAACTGCTTTTGCAGTAGTCTCCTGACCTTCTAGTATAATAACTCCATTAAAAAAAATGAAATGAATTTAATCTGGTATGACCTGCTCTTATTGAAGGGTCATGGATGTTTAGGATTACCATTTCCTTTCTAGATGTTCAATAGCCATTTTAGTTTAAGGATGGGTATCTACCCTACTCCAATCAAATACAGAAGAACCAGTATGAAGTAATTTACTTATCACCCTCATCGCAAGTAAATGTAACCAAAAAAGATGTTCAAAGCCCTCATATTTTTATTAAGTGAGAGTATCTCTTTGAGTTACAGAATCAACCAATTAAAGATGTAAAATAGGAATGAACAATTCCTTGACACCTCTATTGAATCAGTCAAGTCATTCAGTCAACAGACATTTATCAAGAACTTATGTGCTAAGCTCTAGGAAGAGATGAAAGGCAAAAACAAGCCTCAATTCTAATGAGAGAAATAACATGAAAATCATGATGCTCCTATAAAATATGTACCATATAAATGTGAGGTAATCTCAGAGAGAAGGTAGTGGGGGTGGAGGAGACAGCATACCAGGAAAGATCTCTTGCAGAAGATGGGACCTGAACTGAATCCTAAACACCACCAGGGAAAATAGGAGGAAGAGGTGAGGAGGGAGAGAATTCTAGACATTAGGTAAAGCCAATGAAAAGACACAGAATCTAGAGAGTGAATGTTATTTTTTACATAACTTGACAAGGCTAGTATTGCTGGATCACAGAGTACATGGGAGTGTTGTGAGTCATATGTGGCCCCTGGGTCACTTGTTTTATATCTCTGCTGTACATAAAAGGGAACCATTAGACTACTGGTGGGGGGATGACATGGTCAGATCTGTGCTTTAGGTATATCATTTTGACTAATGATTAGAGAATGGACTGGAGTGGGGAAAGGCGAGACAGGGAAAACAAACAGAAAGTTGTTGCAGTAGTATAGATGTAAGTGATAAGAAGCTATACCAAAGTGACAGGGCTGTGTGAGTGGAGAAAAGGTGGCATATTGTTAAACTAGAAACAACAAATCTTGTCAACAGATTGAATATTTGGAGTGAGTGAGAATGAGAATTTGAATATAACTCCAAGGTTATGAGCCTGGTTGACTGGGAGGATGGTGATACCCTCAATAGTAACAGGGACATTGGAAAGAAGGGGAAAGATAATGAGTTCTGTTTTGAACAAGTTGAGTTTGAGATGTCTCTGAGACATCTAGCTTGAAATGACCTTTAGGTATTGTAGCAGCAAGCATCCTAGCATACCCAGGGTGGCTGCCAAACAGGTTCCTAGATCTGCTTTTCTAAAGGAAAGCAACTCAAAATGGGTTAACAATCTTGTTTTAATCAAACATATATAATTTACCTAGTTCAGGGGGGAAAGTCAGCACCCTGAACTTCAGAGAATACAAACAAGTTAAAAGCAGAAGTTACAAGCAGACAGAGAAACAGATCAGCAGACAGGCTTCCAACTGTCTGACCATTACATCCATACCTAGTCAGTTACCAGAGAGGGAAGCACCAACATCTGGGTTTTCAAAGCTGGGGGGCTCAATGGCTTCCCAGAGTCTCATCTGGTCAAATCATGTAACTCTCCTCAAAGTGAGTCCCAAAAGAAAACCTCACATCAGGGTACATATGCCCTTCTCCTGGGTCAGAGAATGTCACAACCCTCTTGACCCACTGCCCAATCACAAAGCAACAAGGCGTGGGCATTCCTGAAGAACAAGCCTCCCATCACAGAGTCCATGTGACCACATTCAGCTTGTTAGGGGGCAGAGTAATCAAGGAAGGTTCTCAGAGTCACTTAAGCCTATCAAAGGGCCTAGCGGCAGGGAAGATCTTAGATTCCCATTCCTCTAACAGGCATATAGATGATGTTGTCAGACTGAAAATCAGGAAAGAGTTAAAGGCTGGATAAATAGAACTAAGAATCATCTCCAAACACCTATGATTTGTGGACAGAACTTGTAGGAAAAATCATGAATGAAACTGAGAAGTAGTAGTTAGGTATGAAGAAAAGTAGGAGAGAACAATGTCACAAAAGGTATAAATTAGGCAGAAGGGAAATCCTTATTTAGTTTTGAAAAAGTGAGATGTGTTGAACCATTAAGTGCAATGAAATGAGGCTACATAGGAAGTGTGTGGAATTGGTTTAACGGAGCCAGTCATGTTCTGTGAGGCTTGGAAAAAGAGTCCCAAGCATAGCAATGGCTGATGGTAGTGTTTACAATCAGAACCAAGGATAAACTAGACATTCCAAGGAAAGGAAACTTTAGGAATATACAAGGACCCTGACCCTCTGAATGCAGCAAAAAGCCACATCTCAAAGATCATTAACGGTGGCATGGCACTGACAGGTTTAGATACTTTCACTACCTAAGGATGTAGAATATTTGGAATTCATAACTTAAACTCATCTGATTCAACTAGGTGCTTTTTTTTTCTTTTTTGGAGGGGTAGGGCAGGGCAATTGGGGTTAAGTGACTTGAAAAGGTCACATGGCTAGTAAGTGTTAAGTGTCTAAGTCAGGATTTGAACTCAGGCCCTCCTGACTCCAGGGCCAGTGCTCTATTCACTGTGCCACCTAGCTGCCCCAGCTAGGTGCTTTCTTACTTTCTCTACTTATCTTGAAGAGCAACTTCCTAGTATTCATTTTTGTTCATTTCTTTTCAGTGTTTCTTCTTACTTATCCTCCACATCTGTTAAGTTACCAAATCCTATCAGTTCTACCCTAGCAGCAGCTCTTGTAATGGAAAGACTGCTGAACTTGGAATCAGGAGAGATATAATTTCAAATCCAACCTCCACATCAGCTATAAATGTGGACAAGTGATTTGATGCTCTGATTCTAAGTTTCCTCATTTGTAAAATAGGTTTTAAAATATCCGTAGGTCTGGGGTTTTTAGAAAGATCAAAGAAGTTTATGTATGCAAAGTGCTTTGCAAACTTTAAAGCTGTGTATAAGTGTCCACTAAAATTATTATCATAACTTTTTGAATGACTTGGTCTGGGCTTGATCAGATTCTGTCTCTTAATATCACCACCATCTTGTCTATCTTCTATTATCTGGTATGTTTTAGTATATTTATAGGCAAATTCTTGTTTCTTGCTTTTGCATACCTTTTCTCCTTCTATTACCTTAGCTTTCTTTAAACAGACTTTGTCCTATTTATTCATTAATCTTTGCTATTTGTGTAATTTCTTTCTGCTCATCTTGTTCCTCCTGTCAATATTTTCCTTTAGGCACCTCATTACTTCTACATACTGATGTTGATTCCCAAATTGGCTTACATTGATCCTCCTCCTTATTGCTTCCCTTATATCTTTTCTTCCCCTAGCATCACCCATCAATCTTTTCTGTCTTGAAGGTAGAGTGCTGTTTGCTGTTTAATTATCTGACTTACCTTCATCTTTGTCTCTTTCTGTTCAAAACAAAATTTACTAAGTCTCAATGTCCCTTTTCCAATATTTCCTAATTTCATGACCAGAAGTCACACAATAGTTACATAAAAGAATAGAGAAGTAGAAAAGTAGAAAGAATATTGAACGTGGGGTCAGGAAAGCCCTGGGTTTGAAACCTGCCTCTCATACTTATCAGTTGTGTGGGCATGGTCAAATCATTACACTTTTCTGAGCCTTAGTTTCTTCATCTGTAAAATGGGAATGACGTGTATTGACCTCAAAGGACTGATAGGAGGATCAAATAAGAGGATATGCATAAAACACTTAGCAAACCTTAAAATGCAATACAACATACAGTTCCTGGCACACCGGAGGTGCTTAGTAAATGTTCATTGGCTGACTGACTGTCATCTTTTAGTATTTTATCATTTTTAACTCTAACTACTATAGTATTTTACCAATTCCATCTTGAAAAAGCACAGTGTAATGGAAGGAGCACCCCCATATTAGGATACTAAGGTTCTTAGTCTGGGCTCTGCCTTTCACTAATTTTGTGATCTTGGGCAAGTCCCAACATTTATTTAGGTGGTGTGTAATTCTATTTTTTTTTCTTGAGAGCATTCTATACTGTCAATAATCTTTTAATATGTATCAAAAATTTTATGGAGGAGGGATCTGTGTCTTTCTCCTCAATATTAAAGGCAAATCATTGAAATGCAATCACTTTAGATACTGAAGACTCTTGGTATGATGGAAAGTCCACTAGGAATATTGAGAACTCTGTTGGAATCTCAGTTCTTGCTAGCTATGTGACTGTGGGTAAGTCATTTAATTTCTCTAGGTTTAAGTTTC
This sequence comes from Petaurus breviceps papuanus, assembly GCF_028583685.1. Taxonomy (NCBI): domain Eukaryota; kingdom Metazoa; phylum Chordata; class Mammalia; order Diprotodontia; family Petauridae; genus Petaurus; species Petaurus breviceps. Next base: position 3,824,341 of record NW_027185810.1, read on the forward strand.
TTCATCTGTAAAATGGTGACAATACTACTTGCATGTAGAAAAATGAGGAAGAATACATTTTATAACCTATTAAGTTCTATAAAAATATAAGTCATTATGGTGGAGTGACTCAAACACAGTACAGTTTGTGGCCCAACAGGAGAAAGATTCTATCTTCTAAGTAAAAATATCCAGCTATTTTGCCTTATGATGACTGACTTTTTCACATGCCCATAATTTTAGATATTTGGTAATATGATAATAATCTCTTCCACATGTGGCATAATGTGCAGGAAGCTATATACCTCAACACACATTTCATCCCTCGCCCTACTCCCCAACATTTATTTAGGTGGTATGTAATTCTATTTTTTGCCCTTTAGTTTAGCTTTTAATCTTGTCCAGATACATTTGCCAAATTCAAAGGATTTGGGGGGACCTGAGGGTCTCAAAAACATGGCACTTGAGACCCTTAGTTCTGGGGAATGCCTATGTAGAACCCCTCAAATGAATGTTAGGGAACAGGAGCCCATGAAGATATTCAATGAGAGCTCCAACTTTCTAACCCTATATTAGAAGAGGATTATAATAAAGAAGTGACCCCTCTTGGCAGGAAGAAAGAAGCTGAAAAAAAGACAATCTTTAATAGGAGTATTATGCCTGACTTTTGGTTCTTAGCTGGGTATGGTGGCTTATAGCATTGGATATTAATTAAGACCCTTCAGTCCACCTATCCCTTAGTCAGAGAGAGGCTTTCTGCCCTGCACGCCCTAGCAAACAGAAATCATGGTAACTAGCAGGTATACTGAAGAGATGAAACCAAAAAACTAGCAGACAGAGGAGTTCACAAGATCCTTGAAGGAATGAGACCATGAAACACATGGAGCACTGTTAAGCAGTGATACCCTCAAGGAGAAACATCTGGCAGAGATTGCATGGCCCTCAAGACCAGTAGAGAGGGGCGGCTAGTGGTGCAGTGAATAGAGCACTGGCCCTGGAGTCAGGAGAACTTGAGTTCAAATCCAGCTTCAGACACTTAACACTTACTAGCTGTGTGACCTTGGGCAAGTCACTTAACCCCAACTGCCCTGCCCTCCCCCCTGCAAAAAGAAAAAAAAGACCAGTGGAGAAAAGGTATAATGGTTGTGTTTTTATGATAAACAGGCTGATCAAGTGGAAAAGCAAGTAGGGATGCCCATCCTCCTTGCCTTGCCATCACCCCTTCTCCAATGACTTCAGTTCCTCAGATACCATCCTAGGGGAAAGAAGTGCTGATAGGGTTTCCTTTTTTTCTCACATGGCCTTCATCCTTCTTCCTCCTTAGACCTCATCAGAGCAGCTGGGTAGGACAAGTGACATACAAGTTGGATATGCTGTAAGTCACCACCTTCAGGCCTTCCAGTGAGATGGAAGGCCAGCGGGCCTTACCATTTGCACTGCTGTTGCATCCTAAAGTATTATGGTCTTTTAGCATCTGCATTGCTACCATACTCTTTAGCTCTCTGGGCACTATCATTTGACCTGCTGTTTACCTTAAGGCTGCATGGACTTTTTCATTCATCCTATTTCTGAACTCTTAGGACAAAACTTCTGGGCCTCTCTGGCCATTTTGTAGCTCTTTTATACATGCTATTTCCTCTGATGAGAGCATGAGCTCCTTGAGAAGAGGTACCGTCTCATTTTTTTTTCTGTTTTTACAGAGCTTAGCACAGGGCTTGGCATGCAGTAAGCAGCTAATAAATACTTTTTAATTCATTAATTCATCTATTCATCAAAAGACATTGGTGGTTCCACCATGTTGGAGCCATGAATTTTCCCTTCATATGTATACTCTGCTCATGTTTTTCCTAAGTGTTTGCCCTTCCATAAGTGTTCCTTGGGCATGTCTACCTTTCTCATGGATAGTATGCAAATTAGTTAATCAATATGCCCCAGGTTTTAGGGGTAGATTTTTCTTTTCTTGCTATTTTTCTTCTATTTTCTTTCCAGTCCATTAAATGTCTTTATTTTAAACTGATTGCATTCATTTGCAGAGTACTACTAGTAAACATTCCAGTGGAGTTTTGTGAGCTATATGTTTAAGTGGATATAGTCCCACATAGTACCTTGAACCTAAAGTCACTTTTTCTGGGGACCTGACATACAAAAGAAGGATGCCTTGGGTGCTACAATATTATTGCCATTATTTTCTTAAAATAGTCTAGTTTCTAAGTGCTTTTTTCTCTTCTTTTAATGCTTACCTAGACCATTTGGATCTTAGATACCACCCTTACACGAGGTTCTTGGCAAAATTGTTGTTCAGCATACAAGGATTATCATTGTCAATGGTTCCTTTGGATTGTCAGTGGTTCCTTTCCTGATTCCCCTGTAGTCTATCTTTCCTCTTGCCTATTCATGCTTCTTCCCGACTCTTCACCTCACTGTACCTCTGTCAGGTAAGAGGCTTCCACTGTGGTAGACACTTACTCCTCCCATTTAAAATATTTTTATTTCAAGACTGTCCTGAAGATGTTATCTTAAATTATCTTGAATTACAAATCTACTGGTGAATGCTTCAGAAACCATATTAGGCCCAGGATGATGTAGGTTTTTGGTTTTTTTTTTGGTACTATTCAAATTTTGGTTTTTCCACATCCTTAATTTTGCTCTAGAAAAAGTGGATGAATTTACCTTTGATCTTATCAAAACCTGGCTTCAGAGTTCATTTCAAACCCTCCCCCATCTATTTTGCTGGAAATAGCTCATATTACTTCCAATGTTGCTTTTTACCCCCTTGAGCTCTTAATTTCTTTTGGTCTGTAGTTGAGAGTATAAATCTTTTTGTCTAATAGATTCTCCTTTAGGTACAGTATCCTTGAAACACTCCTTTTTGCTGTGGACCTCAGCTCATCTAATCCTATCTCTTTTCCTATTTCTTTTCTTTACCTGCCTGTTATTTCTGTTCCTTTTCTTTTCTCTTCTACTATGTTAATTCCTTCTTTCTCTGCCTTCCCCCTTAGTCCTTCAGTCTTCTACTATCTATTTCCCTTCTTTTAATTGATTACCCAAATTTTCTTTGAATCTATGAATCCTCTATCTGCTTCCCTCTAAAGGACCCTAGGCAAGGTTTTGACTTGAGTAATTTAAGTACCTTTTTGGGAACCCAGTTCTGGCAAGATGTTGTATTTCCACACTGAATCAATACATTTATGTTGAATGAATGAATGAATAAATTATTATCTTGTGGTTGTAGTATTCACATGATAGGCATCCAAAACTTAAATGCTTGGCTGGCTCCATGTTCATGCTAGCCAGCAGACTGCCCAATATATGTACAACAGCCTCAGGCAAAGGACTCTGGGAAGATATTTTACTGTGGCCTTGCTGCCATACTCCTACCTCACATTTATGTTTCCTCATATAATACCTTAAATTGACCTGACTTATAGCATGGCAATGTTGCTTCAGCTATACAATGAATATATCTCTCCTAGCAGTCACAGCATTTCTTTAAAAGGTGTGTTCTATTTGTATACTGCTTTAGGACCATAGATCTTGAGCTTGAGGGGACCTGGGTGGTCATCTGGCTAATTATGTCATTGTTTATTTAACCCATTCCTAAGATTTTCCTCATATTCTTTAGTCTCTGGTATCTGAATTATTGGTAATCCTTTCTTTAGGATTGGGTAGATTAGCAAACTAAGGTACTGGGCATTGAGGTCCTTTCTTCAGCTGAACTGCCAAGGACTCAAACTCTACTGCAAAGAGTACAACGCTGATGGTCTCATCATATTGTTCAAATGCCAAATTTACATTTATCTAAAAGACTGTTTTATGGAGAACTCACACAAGCCAAGTGCTCTCACATGGAGGTCAGAAGAAGTGATATGAGGACACTCCCAAGATCTTTCTAATGAACTTTGGGATCAATTGTGAGACATGGGAGACACTGGAACAGGACCACCCATCATGGTGTGCCCACATCAAAGGAGGTGTGTTTTATGGGCAAAGCAGAATTGCAGGAGTTCAAAGGAAACGTGAAATGTGCAAATGTAGAGACACCTCCATTGGTGCTCAACCTGTGGTAGAGCCCCCTGAGCTAGTATTGGTCTGATCTGCCACAGTTGGATACACTGTACCTTGATTCCAACATAGTGATGTCATTTTGGTCCTCTTTGAGCACAAAGGACAACAACCAACCAATCGTTTTTTTAGGGAACCCCATTGCGCACTAACTGATGTTATTCTGATATTGAATGGATATATTCTGATATCGAACTGATATTAATTTAGTCAATAACTATTTATAACTCCCAGGATTCTTATGTGTGGGAGGCTGTCTAAATATATAGATATAACCCGCAGAAGGCATCAAGAGATATAGTTTGAGGTCTGTCCCTCAAACAGGGAGTGGGAGGAGGACTGTATGTATACTTTCAGAAGACCAGAAGAAGAGAGAGGATGACTATTCAAGGTCTTTCATCAAGGGGACAGTGAGGAGTCAATTAGGGAGTATGTAGGAGAGTAGTTTAAAGTAAGGGTTCACAAATTTTTAGGCCATATGCTGGGTACGGTCTTAAATGTCAGATCCAAAAGTCTTTAGGGAATTATCTTTTCCTTCCTCCTTCCTCCCCATCCCTTTCATCTAAGAAGGGAGGAGATTGAGGAAGACTCTCTCTTTTCTTTCCCTTCTTCATAAACAAATGAACTCATTGAAAACAATTAAATTAAATCACCATTATATGCATAATACTGGCTATACATGACATCCCTGAAAAAGTGGAATGATGTGTATCAGCAATTTATTTTAATTCTCTTTTTAACTTTATGGTTATTATATACATCTTAAAAATAAATGATACATAACAAGTTCATACTTTCTTATATATGCCTTTCTCCCTTCTTTGTGTTTGTTAGTGATTATTAAATTCACAATAAAAACGAATGTAATTTAAAAAATGTCGAGTGTATTTATAGGGTAAAATGCAAACATTATTACCCTGACCAATACTATATTAAAATGGAAGGATTGCTGATTAGAAGTTAGGGGGCTTGGGCTCTTCACCCTGATGCTAATTGAGTGATCTTGGCCAAATCACAGAAACTCAGTTAAACTGCAAGCTCCTTGAGGGCAGGAACTGGTTTTGCCTTTCTTTGTTTCTCCAGCACTTAGCACAGCGTGTGGGACATTGTAGACACTTATAAATGCTTATTGATATTACCTGACACAGTCTTAGTCTATAAAAACAAAGGTTAGATTGCATGTTCTCTAATGCCCTTTTCAGGAATCCTACCTTTTCTGTGATTCTATGATTTTCATCATGCATATGACTCCTGGATCTGTTGATGCTTCAGTCAAGGAATAACTATACCCTCTTCCCCCAAATCTATAAATCAAAATATTCTCATAAGTTGGGTTTTAATGTTCTGAGGATTCAGAGGGTAACTAGCTCTGTGTTTGCCACTCAATACTTATGAATTGCCTACTCTGCTTTAAGGAATGATGCTAAGTACTAGGAATACAGAGACAAAAGCCCAAGCAGTCCTTGCCCCTCAAGGAATTTATATTCTACTGGATTTATAGCCCAACCTCGTTATCTTAACACTTCATAATTAATACTTTTTGTTGTTGTTTTTCAGCCCTTTTACAGTTGTGTCCAACTCTTTTGGACCCTATTTGGAATTTTCTTAGCAGAGATACTGGAGTGGCTTGCCATTTCATTCTCCAGCTCATTCTACAGGTGAGGAAATAGGGTTAAATGACTTGCCCAGGGTCACACAACTAGTAAGTGTTTGAGGCCAGATTTGAACTTGGAAAGACGAGTCTTCCTGATTTCAGGTTCAGCATTCTATCCACTGTGTTGCCTACCTGCCTAATTAATTAATACTTATTGAATGTCAAATCATATCCCCATTAAACATAAATATGAAGTAAAAGCCTAATGACATTTGAGGGTTGGTATATAAGTGCTACTTTTGTTCCTCCAGGACTCTCACTAAAATTGCACCAGATAGAAAGATGAGGGTGAGTTAATATCTCAGCAGAATCTACCAAGGCTTCACTCCTTTGGTTCTACATTCCTTGGATTGACTTCCAAGAGACATTATACATTTGCTTTTATAGTCTTTGGCTAAGAATGGCAGCAATGATAATAAAGAACCTTTTTCATTTGTTGAGGGAGGAGGGAGAGGAGAAGGGAGAGAGGGAGGGAAGAAAAGAGAAGGAGAGGGGGAGAGGAGGTAAGGTTGGGAAGGAGAGAGAGAGGGAGAGAGGGGGAGGAGGGAGGGAGGGATAGGGGAGAAAGGAGAGAAAGGAAAAGGAGAAATGGGGGAGGAAGAGAGGAGGGAGAGGGAGGAAAGGGGGAGGGAAAAAGGAGGGAGAGAAAGGGAAGGGAGAGGGAAAGAGAGAGGAAGAGGAAAAGAGAGGGATAGAAAAAAGAGAGAAAGGTGAAATTAGAGAAAGGGAGGGAGGAAGAGAAAAGGAGGGAGGGGAGAGAGAGAAAGAGAGAGAGAGAGTCAAAAAGACATTTTATCAATCTGTGTGCTGCAGGCAATATGTCTGAACCATTTCCTCCTAGCTTAATCTAGGTATCCTAGCAATTATTTCACATGTTCTAGAATTTTGGGCTTCCAGAGGGTGGCTAATGCCTGGGCAATAATCATCCCCAAATCAGTGCCTACCTCTTAGAACTTAAGTTTGTCCTGCTGACCTGACTCTCACCAGATCCACCACCAGAGAGATTTCTGTGACTAATGTAGCTATCTGTTCTGTGCAGAGGGAAGTAGCAGTTTATTTCACACAGGCTAGCAGATGAGAATGGCAAAAACTAAGTTTGGACGGATTTGTATTTTAAGTTTATTGAAGTGAACCTATGCAACTTTTTTAAAACTTAAGACTTTGTGTATTTTTGTTCATGAAATTTATTTTCATGAAGCATCCTCCCTCTTCTCCCTTCCTCTCCCCGCCATTCCGTGCTTTAAATGCTTTCTTTTCTGAAGGGAATTTAATTTATTTTATTCTTCTAAATAAGGAGGAGAACTTGCAATGCAAGCAATAAAGACTGTTCTCAGAAAATGAATAATTCTGTCCTGGTTTCTAAGACAACCTGGGGAATAAAACAAAACAATGCAAAGCATCGGGAAAGTAGTAGCCAGAAAGAAATTGCATCTTTAAAAAAATAAATTTGAAACCTATAAGCTTTGGAGTGTGGAAGTCATTACCCAATCAGGTCATATTTGAATTAATGCCCCAAATAATTCATTCTCTCCAGCTTGATGGGGAAAGGTGTCACAGATGTTCAGATAGAGATACTATAGAGATTGAGGGTCAAATCCCTTTTTTCTAAACCAAGTTTATTGTCAGATACAATAAAGGGAGCACCTGAGTTTGTTTCATAGCCAACATCATTAACTACCACATTTTTCTTTGGAGCTCTGCCTGATAATGACAATGGCGAGACTGCTCAGATGGTATTTGCAGCAATATTAATGAATCTCTGAGAGTCATTCCTGAGGTATTTGATGGCACATCAGTTGCTAATGTTATTTTGCTGGCAGGAATTTCTATTTGACCTCAGCAATAATTAAATGGAAAACCAAGCAGGGGGCTATCTAGTTTATTTTTGAAAACTACCAAGTCATCGTGGAGTGGCAAAGAAAACTAACCACGGTCCAGTGCACATGAAGAATGGTTTTCTTTTTCATTATAGTCAGGCTTGATATGCATTAATGATGGAAGAATTCTGGGTTGAACCTACATAAAGGTGTGATAGTAATGGCAATTAAAGATTCCCCTGTATTGGCTTGGTTTTCAAATTGATTGTGTTAAAACCCAGAGTTTGTTAATCCCACCTGTGGGATGGGCTTGTTGATGTGAAAAGAAAGTCCTGAATTGGGAGGAGCTGGTGATGTAGATTTGGAGAGACACTAGAGAGAGGCGGAAGATTTTCTTTTTGGAAGCAGCACCTCGTGGAGAGAGAGAGACTAAGAGATTGCTGGTGGCTGCTTTGAATTGCCCTGGACTTTTGAGACCTGCCCCCTGAGCTGCCAAGGACTGAGGAGACATGGCTGTTTTGCTGGTACTTTGTCTGTCTGTTTTGATGTTATTTTGCCAGATTTGTCCACTGGTGAAAGACTGTCCTGTTGAAGAAGTCCTGGAACCTGGCATTTGGTTAAGAAGGCCTGAGACTGTCCTGCAGACAGAGAGTGAATACTGTCCACTGGTGAGGGACAGTACTGTTGTTGCAGGGGTCTGGGAGCCTTTCTGTTGGTTCAGAAGCCCTGAAGAAGGATTTTCTTGTTGTATGTTTACAGAAATCCTGGGAGAGGGCTTTGCTAATGTGTTCAGGGGTTCTAGGGCTGTTCTACAGACAGAGGATAAATTCATGAAGGGACTGGCAATGTATCTTATGGCCTTGCTAAGCCTTGTCTCTCCAGGAACTAAGATTGCTGAGAACTTGCCTCGTGTCAAGATGAAGAAAAGACCTCCATTTGGGTATTAAGTGCTGTGTTTAAACTTGATGTAACTCTGGGGTAGATTCAATTGTGATCCAGGGGTGGGGAACTTTTGACCTTTTTGTGTTCTATGGTTGAGCAAATGAATGTATTTTACTTATGTTTGGAAACTAATCTCCATTTGAGAAGAGGGGCTTTGTGGTGGACTTAATTAAGGTATAGCCTAGGGGTGGAGAAGTATTTGGAACAGAGACTTTGTAATTGATTGAATGATTGGAAAGTCCTGGGGTGGGGTAGGCCTTGGAGATTATTTAATCACACTTAGTAAATGCTGTATTTTGAATGATGTCATGTTTTGATCTTCTCTGTTCTGGGTTTGTTACTGAATAAAATAGAGAGCACCTATGCTGGTATTTTGAACCTGGGAAGTTGCCTTCTTTTGGCATTACATTACAAAAGGTGAAGAATATAATTGTCTACATGGTGTGGGTTGAGGGATTCAGAAGCATTCTTAAAATCTCCTGCCATGAATGCCTGAAATTCCACCACTAACAGTTTTACCTTTGTATGAAGTGGTTCACCATCTACACTGTCCAAAATACAGTTATTATTTAGTTCTTTTTCAGTCACGTCTCACACTTCATGACCCCATTTGAGGTTTTCTTGACAAGGATACTAAAGTGGTTTGCCATTTCCTTCTCCATATGAGGGCAAATGGAATTGATCGACTTATCTAAGGTCACACAGCCAGTAAGAGTCTACATTTAAACTCAGGAAGATCAGTCTTCCTGACTCCAAGACTAGTGCTCTATCCAAATTGCCTTCTAAAATATATATCGTCATAAAAGTTAGAACTGGAACTCATTTTTCAGATGAGGAAAGAAAAACCCAGAAAAATGAAATGATTTGCCTAAAGTAAAAAACTAAGGAAAATTAACATATGGAGTTCTTAATAGCATTGAATCATTGTATTTGTCAGACTTCTTTCTTCTTGAGAGACCAGAGCAAGAGAGGATCCAGTTCCTGGTCAGGGGAAGACAGTTGTAAGGCAGGAGTGGGGAATGACTGAAAGGTGCAACAAGAAGAGTCAGGGAATTGCACCAGTAATGAATATCTCCTACTTATGCCAGCTTGGACCAGGTTAGATATACTTTGATATTCTGAAATAAGATGTAACCCTGTCTGGGTGATGCTAAAAAGATTAGAATGCTAGAGAGAAATGCTGGCTGGTTTGAGCAGAAATAGCTACAGTGTTTTTCTCCTCACTCCTTGAGGGAATTTTCCTTAACCTGAGGACTGTTGGAAGGGACTGATGTGATTAATACATCAGTCCTCCCAGCCCAGGGGATTGTGGGCAGTTGATATAGCACTAGCCATAAAATTCTCAGTGCTGGAATTCAGAGAGGGGGGATACAGAGTCAGATCATGCATGATAAATGTCAGGGTGGATATTCTGTTGCTGAAAATACTCAAGACTATTACAAACATAGGCAATGGTTCTTCAGTTTTCTCTTCTCTCTTCTTCCCTCTCTCCCAACAGAGAGTGCACCTAATGAAACTTTTCTTTGTTTCTTAAAATATATATTTATTTTTTGGTTTTTATTTTGTCTTATAAGTCAGAAATTATGATAAATATGGTTAACAATTTCATCAGTAGCCTACATGTATCATTCTTTGCTCAACTATAATAGTAAGGGGCCATAAAAGAATGTCCAGAAGGTAAGAGAAAGAAAGAGATTTACCACTGTGATATTTTTGCCAAGGCAGTTCTCTTGCTGGGGGATCAGAGTTGAAAGAAAAAAAAATCAGAGTTATAGATTCATTTTTAAAAACAATTTCACAGAGTATGAGAAGGACCTTTATAGGCAATGAGAGAATTAGTGGTCTGGCTGAGGGCTGTAAATAGGTGGACTGGTATTAGAAATAGAACTTTTGCCATTTGAAAATTTAAATAATTTTTTAAACATTCATCTTTAACATTTTTTTGAGTTCCAAATTCTCTCCCTTCCTCTCCCATCCATTGAGAAGGCAAGCAATATGATATCAATTATACATGTGAGTCATACAATACATTTCCATATTAGACATATTGCAAAAAAAAAAAGAAAGAAAGATAAAGAAAGTTTTAAAAGAAGTGTTCTTCAATCCGTACTCAGAGTTCATCAATTATCTGGAGGTGGGTAGGATTTTTCATCATGGGTTCTTCAGAATTATCTTGGATTGGGGGCAGGTAGGTGGCACAGTGAGTAAAGCCCCGGCCCTGGAGTCAGGAGGACCTGAGTTCAGTTCTGGCCTCAGACACTTAACACCCACACACACACACACACACACACACAAAACTAGCCGTGTAAGCTTGGGCAAGTTACTTAACCCCAATTGCCCTCCAAAAGCAAAAAAAAAATTATCTTGGATCCCTGAATTGAACAGAGTAGCTTAGTCTTGCACAGCTTTTTATCGTTACAATATTGCTATTACTATGTATAATGTTTTTCTGGTTCTGCTCACTTAACTTGGCATCAATTCATATAAATCTTCCCAAGTTTTTCTGAAAAAAATCCTGCTCATTTTTTAAATAACACAATAATATTTCATCACAATAACATACTTCTTCAGTCATTCCCCAATTGATGGGTATCTCCTCAATTTTCAATTCTTTGCCACCAAAAAAGATGCTATAAATATTTTCATTTATAGAGGTCCTTTTTCCTTTGATTACTTTGGAACATAGGTCTACATTGGGTCAAATGGTATGAACAGTTTGATAACCCTTTGGTCATAGTTTCAAATTGTTTTCCAGAATAGTTAGAGATCATTTCACAACTCCACCAATAGTACATTAATGTATCTATTTTTCCACATGCCCCTTTCAACACTTATCATTTTCCTTTCCTGTATTGTTAGCCACTCTGATAGATAAGAAGTAGTACCTTGGGATTGTTTTAATATGTATTTCTCTAATCAATAGTGATTTAGAAAATTTTTTCACATGACTATTGATAGCTTTGATTTCTGCCTGTTCATATCCTTGAACCTTTTATCAATTGGAGAATGGCTCTTATATATATATATATATGTTTAGCTCAGTTCCCAATATATTTGAGAAATGAGGTCCTTATGAGAGAAACATGAAACTGCAAATCCATTATTTACAACTCGCTATTCCTTTTATATATATAAAAAGTTATCATCTAAATTTTTTTTCTCCATTTCCCCCCTCCCTCTACCCCACCCTAGAGATGGCTACCATTAGGGAAAAATATGTGTCAGTGTCTGTGTATAAAATAATTTTATATATACTTCTATTTAACAGTTTCCTCCTTTTCTTCTAATTTTGTCTACAAAACCCTTTTTAACTTCATGTTAAAAGTATCCATTTTATGTTCCATGACCCTTTCTATCTCTTGTTTGGCCACAACAACTTTCCTTATCCACATATCAGAGAAATAAAATTTTCTGTGTTTTCTTTATTTACTTATGATTTCTCCTTTAATGTCTCAATGCTTTATTCATTTTGACCTAAATTTGGTGAAAAGTGTGAGACATTGGTCTATGCCTATTTTCTGTCAAACTGCTTTCTAGTTTCCCAGCAATTTTTGTCAAATGGCAGGTTCTTGCCCCAAAAGATTGGATCTTTAAGTTCATCAAATGGTAGATTACTATGGTCATTTGCTACTGCATATTGTGTACCTAAACTATTCTATTTACCCATCACACTAAGACAGTAGCAGATTGTTTTCATGATTACCACTTTGTAATATAGTTTGAAATCTGGAACTGTTAAACCACTTTCTTTAACTTTTTTTTTTCATTGATTCCCTCAATATTTTTTATGTTTTGTTCTTCTAGGTAAATTCTGTTATTTTTTTCTAGCTTTACAAAACAATTTCTTGGTAATTTTGATTGGTATGACACCAAATAAGTAAATTAATTAGGTAGAATTGCCATTTTTGTAATATTGGCTTGGCCTACCTATGACAATGAACATCTCTCCAATTGTTTAGATCTGTATTTGTGTGAACAGTAATTTGTAATTGTGTTCATATAGTCCCTGGGGCAGATAGACTCCCAAGTATTTTATAATGTCTGCATTTATTCTAAATGGAAGTCCTCCTTCTGTCTCTTCCTTCTGGGTTTTGTTGGTAATATACAGAAATGTTGATGATCAGTGTAGGTTTATTTTATGTCCTGCAAATTTGCTAAAGTGGTTAACTGTTTCAACTAGTTTTTAGTTGATTCTCTAGAGTTTTCTAAGTATAACATCATATTGTCTTTAAAGTGATACCTTTGTTCCCTCATTACCTATTTTTATTTAATTTCTTTTTGTTTTCTTATTACTATAGCTAACATTTCTTGTACAATATTAAATAATAGTGATGATAATGGACATTCTTGCTTGACCCTTAATCTTATTGGAAAGAGTTCCAGATTTTTCCTATCACAGGTAATGCTTGCTCTTTGTTTTAGATAGATATTACTTACCATTTTAATAAAGACTCCATTTATTCCTATGCTTTCTAATGTTTTAAAAATAGGAATGGGTATTGTATTTTGTCAAAAAGTTTTTTCTGCAGCTATGGACATAATCATATAATTTAAAAATTTTTTGTTATTGATATGGTTGATTATTCTGATAGTTTTCCTAATATTGAACTAGCCCTGCATTCCTCATATAAATCTCACCTGGTCAGAGTGTATTATCTTTGTCATATATTACTGTAATATACTTGCAAATATGTTATTAAAATTTTAGCATCAATATTTATGAGAGGGAATTGCCTACAGTTGCCTTTCTCAGTTTTGTTCTCCCTGATTTAAATATCGAAACTGTATTTGTGTCATAAAAGGAATTTGGTAAGACTCTTTAAATTATTTTTTCATATAGTTTATATAATATTGAAATTCATTGTTCCTTAAATGTTTGGTAGAGTTCCTTTTAAATCCATCTGGTCCTGGGGGTTTTTCCTTAGGAAGCTCATTTAAGAGTGGTGCAGTTTCTTTTTTTCTTTCTTTTTAATTTATGGAAAAAACAAGCATTTCCATGACATTGTATAATTAAAAAAAATATTGCACATGAAACTACAAACCTATTATTTACAACTTGCTATTTTTAAAAAATATATTATAAAGTTATCAACTAAATTTCTTTTTCATCTTTTTTTCTTCCTTCCCCTTTCCCTACCCTAGAGATGGCTACCATTAGACACAAATGTGTGTGTGTGTGTGTGTGTGTAAAATCATTTTATATATACTTCTATTTGTCAGTTCTTTCTCTGTGTGCACTTAGCGTCTTTCTTCATGTGTCCTTTGTAGTTAATTTGGGTATTTATAATAGTCAAAATGACTTAGTCATTCAAGGTTGTTCTTAAAACAATGTTGCTGTTACTCTATACAATGTTATCTTGGTTCTGCTCATCTAGTTATACATTATTTCATATCCATCTTTTTCTGAGATCATTTAACTCATCATTTCTTATAGCACAGTAATATCCTATCATGATCATAATCCACAACTTGTTCAGTCATTCCTCAACTGATGGGCATCCCTGCAGTTTTCAGTTCTTTGCCACTACATAGAGAGCTGCTGTGAATATTTGAGAACATATAGGTTATTTTCCTTTTTTTAGTGGTGTTACTGGATCAAAGGGTATAGACAGATTAGTAACTCTTTGGGCATAATTTCAGATTGCTCTCCAATATGGTTGGATCAATTCACAATTCCACCAACAATGAACTAGTGTCACAATTTTTCCACATCCTATTCAACATTTGTTGCTTTCCTTTTCAATCATTTTGGCCAATCTAATAGGTGCAAAATGATATCTCAATGCTGTTTTAATTTGCATTTCTCTAATCAATAATGATTTCAAAAATTTTTTTTTCACATGATTATAAATTGTTTTGATTTCTTCTCTGGAAAACTGCCTATTCATATTCCTTGACCGTTTATCAATTGGGCAATGACTCAGATTCTTATAGATTTTACAAAGTTCTTTATGTATTTGAGATGAGACCTTTACCTAAGAAATTATCTATAAAATTCCCCCCTCCCCAATTTTCTGCTTTCTTTCTGATCTTGGCTACATTTGTTTTATTTGTCCAATATCTTAATTAATGTAATCAAAGTTATCCACTTTACACCTCACTCTGCTCTCTATCTCTTGTTTATTCTTTTTTTTTAAGCAACTGGGGTTAAATAACTTGCTCAAGGTTACATGGCCAGGTGTTTCTGGGTGGATGCTAAGTGTCTGAGCCCAGATTCAATCCCTCAGGTCATCCCGACACTAGGGCCAGTGCTCTTACTCGCTGTGTTACCTGGCTGCCCCTCTTGTTTATTCTTAAATTATTTGCCTATCCATAAGTCCAATAAACAACATTTTCCATGTTCTTCCAATTGTCTTGGAATATCTCTCTTTATATCTAGGTCATGTATCCATTTTGACCTCATCTTGGTAAATGGTGTAAGATATTGGTCTATGCCCAATTTCACCCATAATGCTTCCTAGTTTTCCCAGCATTTTTTTTTTTTTACCAGACAAACCACACACACAAGATAATGAATTCTTATCTCCAAATTTTAAGTCCTTACACTTGTCAAATACAAGGTTACTATATTTATTTGCTGCTGTAAATTGTATGTCTACTCTGTTCCACTGATCTTTCTATTTCTTAGCCACTCCAGATAGTTTTGATAATTACTACCTTATAATATAATTTAAGATCTGATGCTGCTAAACCTCCTTCTTTTATATTTTTTTCCGTTAATTTTTTTGATATTGACTTTTTGTTCTTCCAAATAAATTTTATTATTTTTTTCTAATTCAGTAAAAATATTTTTTGGTAGATTAATTGGAATGGTATTGAATATATAAATTAGTTTGGGAAAAATTGTAATTTTAATTATATTGGCCCTGCCTGCCCACGAACAATTGATATTTCTCCAGTTACTCAAATCTGATTCTATTTGTATAAGAAGGTTTTTAAAAATAATTTTAAAAATATAGTTCTTGGGTTTGTTTTGGCAGGTGTGCTCCCAGGTATTTTATACCGTCTAGAGTTATTTTATTTTATTTTTTTAAAGCAATTGGGGTTAAGTAACTTGCTCAAGGTCACACAGCCAGGTGTTTCTGGGTGGGTGCTAAGTGTCTGAGCCTGGATTCGATCCCCAGGTCATCCTGACACTGGAGCCACTGCTCCTACTCGCTGTGCTACCTGGCCTCCCCAAGAGTTATTTTAAATGAGGTATCTTTTACTATCTCTTCTTGCAGGATTTTGCTAGTTACAGGAATGATGATGATTTATGTGGATTTACTTTAATCCTGCTATTTTGCTAAAATTTTAGTTGTTTCAACTAACTTTTTAGTTGAGTCTTTGGGATTTTCTGAGTATGTCATTATATCATCTGCAAAAAGAGATTGTTCTGACACCTTCTATTTCTTTTTCTTCTCTTATTACTATTGCCAGGATTTCCAATACAATATTGAATAATATTGGTAAAAGTGGGCATCCTTATTTGACACCTGATCTTACTGGGAAGCCTCCTAATTTAGCCCCATCACAAATAATTCTTGCTGATGGCTCTAGATAAATGTTTTATTAATTTAAGGGAAAATTCATTTTATATCTATACTTTCAGGTTGCTTTTAATAGGAAATGAGTGTTGTATTTTATAAAAAGCTTTTTCTGTATCTATTGATATAATCATATGATTGTTTTTAACTTTTTACAATTTCTTTTCCTCTAGTGCAATTTTTGTACAATTTCTTCTGCTTTATTTCCTCTTCTGTTAATCTGGGCCATTTATATTTTTGTTAATATTCATCTATTTCACTTAGATTGTCATTTTACTTGCATATAATTCGGCAAAATAACTCCTGATAATTTCTTTAATTTCATCTTCATTGGTGGCACATTCGTGCTTTTAATTTTTAATACTGGTAATTTTGTTTTTTTTCTCTTTTTAAAAATAAAATTAACTAATGGTTTATCTACTTTATTGGGTTTTCCCCCATAAAACCAGCTCCTAGTTATATTTATTACATTTTTAAAACTTTCAATTTTATTTACCATTCATTAATTTTTTGATTTTGTTTTAATATCTCTTGATGTGTCATGGATTCATTCCTTCCATTTGCCCAATTCTAATTTTTAAGGAATTATTTTCTTTAGTGAGTTTTTGTTTCTCTTTTTCCATTTGAACAATTCTGTTTTTGTAACAAAGAATGTTACTTTCTTTAGTATTTTTTTCTGTGCCTCTTTCCCCAAATTGTTGTCTTTTCATAATTTTCTTGCATTGCTCTCATTTCTTGTTCCAATTTTTCCTCCACCATTCCTATTTATGTGATATTTAAAATCATTTTTAGCTCTTCCTGGAATTCCTGTTGGTCTTGTGTCTTATTCACAAATTTTTTTTCTTTGAAGCTTTGCTTGTAACTGTTTTGACACCATTGTCTTCTTCTGAGTTTGTGTCTTGATCTTTCCTGTCACCACAGGAGCTTTTATTGTTTTACTCTTTTTTCTTATTGTTTGCTCCTTTTTTTCTCAGCCTATTTCTTCACTTTGAAATTTTCATTAAAGTTGGATTCTCTTCTTTGGTTTGGGGAAGAGGGTACTATTCTTAACTTCAAACTTTTTTACATTGCTATTTTCAGAGCTAGTTCTGGGGATATGGAAGTTTTTGGTGCTTCCAAGGTGGTGCTATCTGGGGAGAAATGTAACCACTGTTTTCTTGATCTGAGCTCTAGTCCTTACTCAGGAAGGGCCCCTGCTTCCTTGGGACAGAAAGCAATATTGCACCTCAGAGTCTTTGATCCATTGATAAGCACTCCTTTCCATCCTGAAATTGTGACCTTGAAGTGCATATAGTTGCCAAGCAGTGCCCAGGCCTGTGCCTAATGCTAGTGAAGAGTCCCCTGTAATCTCTTTCTGATTAGTTGCCAGACTCCTTTACAGCTCCTGAAGCTGCCATTGCTGTTGTCTCCTCCACAGCCCACAACCAATGTTACTGCCATGTGTACTTTGGGTAGGTTCTACCTCGGTCTCATAGACCTCTTCTACTATTCTCCTCCCTTGTCTTGTGATGGGAAAATGTCTCACCTTGCCCTTTTGTTGGATCTGTGGCTCCAGATTCCTTTTCAGGTGTTATTTTGAAATTGTGTGAGGGGAATATTGGGAGGGCTCAGCTCTTTACTCAGTCCCTGGAAGTCAACCATTTTTCTTCCCCTTGTTTCCCAAGGTTCAGTTTGAAAGTAAAACTATTGCTTTAGCAGCAAAGAATGGAATGGACAGTTGTAGAGAAAGCCCACAGTAGTGGAAGCACTCCCAAGAGGTATGTAAGATGGATAGCCAGGACAACCCTGCTCACCAGCATAGCACCACACAACTGCTGAACAAGTCAAGCTGAAAAAGGATAGCCAAGACTTTTTTCTACTTAACTATATTAGCTATTATGCAAGTATGCAAATATATCTGGACAGTTTGTATAAGATAAAGCTTTGCTTCTCCACAAAATTTTTGCTATTAATAATGAGTAAAATACAAAAATGGAAAGTGACATGTATTCATCAGTCACAATCATGCCTCAGGTACAGGGAATGCTCTTTGTGGAGGATTTCTCTGGATGTTTGTTTAGAAATACCTATACCAGCAATTCTTTGGGTATGGTCTGAGAACACTTGTGGGTCCTTGAGACCTTTTCAGGGGCTTTTTAATGACCAAAAGTATTTTCATAATAATACTAAGATGCTTTAATTTCTAATATGGTAAATTTTGCATAGCTATAATCCACAGATATAAAAGCTTTTGAGGTGTGGGTTTTCAATCATTTTAAATAGTGTAAAGAAGTCTTGAGACCAAAAAGTTTGGGAACCGCTTAAACAAAAGATACCAAATTATATAATTTAACCATTATCCACTGAGTTTAGTTTTGAATCATGGAAGGTAGTTGAAAATATAGTTTACCTCATGTTTTATTTTATTCTGTCCTCCTCCACTTACTTATCTGGCTCAAGTGGGAAGTTTTTTTTTTTAAACCAGATGTGATTTCATCAGTATATGGAATTCCTTGTGAAGTAGTTCTTCTACTAATGCAGACTAGCAAATTAACTTCTTAGAGAATTATCTGGCAGCACTGATCAGTTGTGTATTTCACAAGTGTGAGTCAGAAACACATAGCCAGTGTGAGTCAGAAACATGATTTGAACACAGATCTTCCTGACTCCAATACTAGTTTTATTTTTTTAATTATGTGTTTTATTCTGAAAGTAAGAAATAAAACAAGCAATTCCATAACACAGTAGAATAGGGGGGAAAGTAACTGTACATGAACATGCTCATCTATTATGGACAACTTGCAATTCCTTTTAAACATATAATAAAGTTATCATGTTACTTTCTTCCCCCCTTTTTTTCTCCCCCCCCAAAGTTTTCTATTTGCTGTGCCATGGGCCTGTATGCCCAAGTAAGAATTTACAATATCAACTTTAATCTCTATACACATTCTAGAATGAGTGTAAACTCACCTCTGAAATGGGAAAAGAATGACAAAGTCTCTAGAGTGTTGTAATAGTCTGGGCAAGCTGGTCCCTTGGCATTTTAGGTCAAAAATTGGAATGAAATGAGACTCTCATGATCCATCTGATAGTTAATAAAGGAAAGTATATTTACCCATATCAGAAAAAGGATACTCAAAATAAGGAAAGGATGGTCATCCAGGAGAAAAGATTGATTTAGCTGAGCTCACCTTCCTAGAGCTCTTCATGCTTATAGTAAGCAAAGAGCGCCAGTGGGTCTGCTTTTGTCATTTCCCAAGTAGCTCATTTTGCTGGGATTGATGGCTTTGTCTACTCTGCTGCCACTGCGGCCAGCTCTGCTGTCTGCTTCTGAGGATGGAGCTCTGTGGCCCTTTGCTGAACCAATAATTTGCAT
>NW_027185810.1:3843685-3849902 GCF_028583685.1 Petaurus breviceps papuanus
CTTTGACTTGGGCACTGCCACTGCTGGTGACAGAGTTGTGCCCATCTATGTCTGGCCAGACCAGAGTGTCACTTCCCCTGACTAGTATACCATAGTTGTTGAAGACAGGGATCACCAATTGAGACAGTTCAGGCAACTTCAAGTTATTTTGGCTTCGCATGCCAGGGCTTAGATGCTTCCTTCTTTTGGTGGCCATCCTCTGCAATGCAGGAAATTCTTCCTGCTGTCAGTCATCCCCCAATGAGGGACCAAGGGACTCCTGATATCTCAAAATCATAAGATTGACACCAAGGCTAGGTGGAATAACACAAAGGCTGGTAGTGTCCAGATCAGGACTGACCATTTATGGTCAGAGAAAGACACAAAACAAAAACAGGAGGACAAAAGTCCAGACTCTTCTAGGTTAGTACATGTCCTTTTCCTGCTAAGTGCATGTAATAATTATTACTTGGTTGGTGGAGGTCCTGAGCCCTGAGTTCAATGGGGGCCCTTCTCTGGAAGTGAAGGTGGGGTTAAGAAGAAGGAGGAAAGGAGGGATAAGGAGGGGTGAGGAAGAAGATGGAGAGAAGGGTGAAGGGGAGAGAAGGGAAGGAAGAAGGAGGGAGATAGAGAGATGAAAGGAACATAAGGAGATAGAAGGGGAAAAATACAGAAAGGGGAGAGGGAGAGAAAAGAGGAGGAGTAAAAGGAACAGCAGAGGGAGAAAGGGAAAAAAGGAGAGAGAATGACAATTCAGTTCAGGGGTAAGCATGGAACTAGTCTTTTTTAAACTTTTAGAACTGATGCATCACTCTTGTCCTTAACAAATTAGCTGGAGCAAAATTTCATATTTGTACATGTCCTAAGTTCCAGAAACATCTCTGAGATCCTGGGAAAATCAAACATTACCCTTTCAAGTGCCTCCCATGTCTTACAATCAATTCCAGAGTTCTTCAAAAAGACAAGACCAACCCTTCTCACTATAGGGCAGCTAGGTGGGACACTGGAGAAAGCTCTGGGTCTGGAGTCAAGAAAACCTGAGTTCAGATCTGGCTTCATACACTGGCTGTGTGACCCTGGGCAAGTCACGTTACCCTTTTTGCCTCAGTTTCCTCATCTGTAAAATAAGCTGGAGAGGGAAATAGCAAACCATTCCATTGTCTTTGCCAAGAAAACCCCAAATGGGGTCACAAAGAGTCAGGCATGCCTGAAACAACTGAGCAAATACTCCAGGTCAAGTTTTTTTCCCTGTTTAGCCTTGTCTGTTCCTCTTCCCACTCATCCTTTGCCTTGGGCTATCTTCCTACTCCCAAACCCATTCATTTAGCTGTTTGGGGATCTGTCAGCATCCCTTTGCCTCTGGATGACTAGCAGATTTGGCCCACTTTAGTTAGCTCTAGAGCTCTCTGTCCTCACTCTGTTGTGCTCAGATCTACATCTTCTACCAGGCCAATTCTCCTCTTTCCTCCCTACCCCCCAATTCCTGTGTTTAAAACTGCCCCAAATGCTCTGGTCAGGCACTTGTTCCCCATTCCAGGAATGAATTCCCCTTTCATGGACATGTTCTTCCGGCACTAACTGACCACCCTGTAAGGTTTTTGTTGTTTTTGCTTTGCCCAATCATGTTTTTATCATTACTCATGATAGATAAGGCATAATTGTATTAATGTATATTATTCTGAAATATTAAACAATTGAAAAAAATGAAATGTATCTTGTTTCTAACAACAAAGTTTAAAGAAAACTTAAGGGTGAGAAAGTCTAGCTCACACAATCTCCATAACAAATAGTCATCTAAGCTTTGGTTGAAGGCCCTTGGAGGGGTGTCTTACAACCTCTGTGGGCAGCCCCTTTGCACTATTGGATATAGTTATCTGCTAGGTGAAAAGCAGCCTTGGCATGGTAGATAGGAAACTAGTGTCAGAGCTAAGAAGATCTGGGTTTAAATTCTCCCACATTTTGGCCATGTGACCCTTGTCAAGTGTCTTAACCTCTCAGTGCTCAGACAACTTTCTAAGATTACAGATTGCAAAACAGATCATTGATGGAGGGAGTTCTTCACCCAGAGCAACCTATATTGATGAAATCGCAGGCTAGATTGCATCAAGTCCTACAAAAATTTTCTTTACATCAAGCTGAAGGCTGTCTCTGAAACTTCTACCTGTGGTTCATACTTCTGATCTATGGGGCCAAGCAGACAAGTTTAATCCCTCTTTCATATGATGGTCCTTGAAGATCATTATCATATATCCTTCCTCCTCACTCCCCAATCTGATTTCTCCAGGATAAATATCTCTTATCCTTCTCCAAGCTCCTTGCCATCCTGACTGCTTTCCTTCCAACTTGCCAACATACTTACTGAAATGTCTCTCCAAGACTGATTACCCTACTCTGATATGATTTAACCAGAGCAGAGTACAGCAGGACCATCACCTTCCTTGTTCTGGACTCCATGTATTTCCTAATGTAACTTAGAATCACATTCCCTCCTTTGACTTATAGGTCACATCATTGACTCATCTTGCTGAAATCCATTTGCAGATGCCGATAGCCTAACATGAAAGAGCTTGTGAAAATGGCTCTGAATTCCCCTAACGCTTGCAACACCCTAAGAATTTCTCAGTAACTATAGCTTAGTTCTATGGAGTCTCGTCATCTTATCTTTGCTGAGCATTGACTAGCATGTGCTTGTATCAGCATTCACATGCAAAGAGATCTAGGTATTCAGCCCATTTCCCAACAGTTCCTGGCAAAGCACAAAATCCCAAACACTTGTTGTTGCAAGTGTGTTCCATGATTGTTGTCTGTAGTGAATTGCAAGGGCTTCATTTTGAAATGTTACCCAGACCCCACTGTCTTGCCTGGAAGACTGCTAACCCCCAGCTGTAACTCTACCTTTATAAGAGGTTAGGAAGTTATGGCTGAGCTAACAACCAGCCCCTTAATCAGACCTTTTTCATTCTACTTATGCTACCTTTGGAAGTGAAATCTGGACATGGAACTTCATTCATGCTTAAAAACAGAAACCAATACTTCTCCCTTTGTTAGGTTGTACTAGTTCATTAGGCAGGTAGGATATATCAATTCAAGATTATAGTTTGTTTGGTTCACAATAATAATTCATCTATAGTGATTTTCTTATAATATCTCTATGAACTAGGTAGCATAAATATTGTTATTCCATTTGCAAGATGAGGATCTGAGAGAAGAGGTGATTTGTGTATGAACCAACAGCTAGTAAGCTTAATTTCAGGCCTATTTACTCCTTATTCCAAGTTCAGTATCGCCCCTCCCCCCACACTCCCTTTTTTCCCATTATGTTATTCTGTCTAGAAGATCACTAATGTCATTCCACAACTGAGAAGACATATTTGGCACCAAACCAAACTGAATTCTGTTTCTTCTGCTTACATGGCAAAGAAACAGTATGGAAAATTGGGGAAGGGGGAAGTTTTATCTTAATTTCAGTATTAAAAAACAGTGGATGAGTCTGGATGGACCCACAAATTGGTCAGGATTATAGAGTGGTTATGAAAGAGACAAAAGTTCCTGGTTTTCCCAGGCATCCTCATGAATGGACCTCAATAGGGTCTCAGACTGTCCTTTTTTTTTGCCCTATACTTGGGCTTTTGGGACTTTTCCCAAACTAATCAGAAAGCACTCACTGATCATGTGTCAGCCTAATTAGCTTTTGTTTTCTCCTGCAATATTGCAACATAGTTAGATAATAGTCATGATGAAATTAAAGCAAACTTTATTCCCATAACTACCAAACCATTGATGAGTGCATAGAATAAATTGTTCCAATACCTTTCTGTAAGATTCGGTAATATTGTTTTATCATTAATCATCACCATTTCATCATTTATATTGGTGATTTTAATTTCAGCATTCTCAATATTAGTATGTTAATATAGCTTTTCACCTTTGCTAAATGAGACCAATCACTTGTAGTGAATTTGCCTGTGTCTGTTGCTCAGGAGACCTTTAGTTGTTATAGAAATATTTATTTTGATCTACTAGACCTGGAGGTCTTGATGGGAGTCTCTTGTAGGAATGGAAAAATGAGGCAAAGTTAGATCTCCTGGGAAGTGTGGTTCTAGGTAAAATTGTGAGGTAGAGAGTGAAGGCTTGCTAACTATCTCTTTTTTATGCATTTATCTTTTTTCCTTTTTTAAAAAGACCTTCTTGTGACTATCCTGGAGTCCAGTGATCTTATGCTTCTACTTAGCTACATGAGCCCTCCCCAACCTTAACTGACTGTAGCATCCCACCTAGATTTACCATCTCTCACACCAGACATTGGGAATCTTCCATCACTGACTTGTGTATTTGTTTTTTACCTTTCTTTCCCATCAAAAAATTACTCATTGCATTTTCTCAATATTCTGTGACCTCCAAACTTTTTTGATCATGCACCTCTATCAATTAAAACAAATTAAACATGCATTTCACAATATAGATGTATATATTTTGTATTATATAGTATTTAACAACACAATATATAATATTATACATAATATATTTATAAATTATCTGCATGTACTATGGCACTGATATAATTTGTACATTATAAATACACTCAAATGGATCTGAGACCTTATTGATTCTTGGGTTCCCTCCAGTGATGCAAATGACAATCCACCCCTTATTTAAAAATACATAAAATTAAAAGTGAAAACGAACAAAATATTTTTAAACATACTGAGTTATTTCATTTGTTAATGGTAGTGTAGCATAATGGATAGAGAGTCTAAGAGCCAGGAAACACTGTGTTCGAGTTCTACCTATGACCTGTACTGGCTGTGTTACCTTGGGCAAGTCACTTAACACTTCTCTGTGTACTAGGCCACTGTCTATAGCTACAAGT
This sequence comes from Petaurus breviceps papuanus, assembly GCF_028583685.1. Taxonomy (NCBI): domain Eukaryota; kingdom Metazoa; phylum Chordata; class Mammalia; order Diprotodontia; family Petauridae; genus Petaurus; species Petaurus breviceps. Next base: position 3,848,535 of record NW_027185810.1, read on the forward strand.
TTTAGAGAAGGTAGAGATTTGCATTGGTAGTTGGAGTTTACTAATCTTGGCATTCCCTGTATCAGTAAAACCGCAGGCCCACTTCCTATCTCCATCCTGTTAATGGTACAAACAAACCTATATATTATTATTAACATAGGGGTACCAGTAGATCCCTGAAGGACCAGCAGGAGAAGGCCTTGGTAGCCTTTCCCTTTCTCTGCCCCAGTCTGCACAGACTAGTTCCTCTCATTGCTGCCTTCTCTTTTTCATTGTTCCTCACTGTCTACTGGGCCTTATCATCTACCCCTCCATCTTTGCCCTCCTGACTCCCACATTTGGCCATCTGACCTACCATTGTAACTAAAGGACTTATAGACCTCATTATACACTGATGAGGTCTATAAGTTTGTTTGTACCATTCACTGTGCCACCTAGCCTTCCCATCATTCATTTTTTAGTCCCATTCACCACTTAGGGAAAGATTTTTGTTGAAATTCAGCTAGTAAATTTCCATAATCTCTTATATAAGTAGTTGTTCTTACAAACTAATAGGAAAATATTGTATCTTTATATTTTTGACAAATGGGTTTCAAACCCACTGAAACTCTTTACATGAAAGATCTTTATAAAGAAGGTAAAAAATTCTGTTTCTGAGTTTTTTAAGTATGTATAAATATTTAAAAATGAACTTTTTACAGATGATACATTGTTTTGGTCAATAAAAATTGAGTTTTAAAGCATCCTTCTTATCATGATGGTTTCATATAATCATTAGCTAATATCTCAAGACAGTAATTATTTAAGAAGAAATTCGGTGTTAATGATAGCACATATAAACCTGCATTCCAATAAATCTTCTTGATAATTTTGAATTTTGGGGCTGGTTTTTCATAATTTCTGATTAGATTTTCATTCACGTTAATCTTATAATGTGGCTAATGACAAGCTTGGACGAGGAGGAGGAGAACTACAGCTTTTGTCATTTTCTTGTTATTTGCTTGTGCTCACATTGTTAGCTTCATCTTCAGTTCATGATTTCCTTGCAGGAATTTCTTAAAAGCCGGTTATTTATTTTCTAAAAGTTAGCTTTCGTTAAAACTAGATAGCATATTCTATGAATCCACTTGACATGTAAAGTACAATGCACCACAATATACTGAAATTGAACAAATGAGTGAGAGTGCCACTGCTATCCCTTCTGGGATGTGGAATTCTCCTTCTTCCCATAGGACATCTCATATACAATTTTTAACATGATTTTCTGATCTAAGGATCAAGTTAAAGCACCAGTGTATTTAACATTTTTCCTTCCTTCCTTCCTTCCTTCCTTCCTTCCTTCCTTCCTTCCTTCCTTCCTTCCTTCCTTCCTTCCTTCCTTCCTTCCTT
>NW_027185810.1:3849912-3851962 GCF_028583685.1 Petaurus breviceps papuanus
CTTCCTTCCTTCCTTCCTTCCTTCCTTCCTTCCTTCCTTCCTTCCTTTTGTTTTCCCTCCCTCCCTCTCCCCTTCCCTCGCTCACACCTGTACTTCATTCCCATTTAAATTGTTACTCATAATTACAACTTGATTTAGGAACCCTCACCATTTGTTCTGAAAACAACTGCTACTTCCCTTCCATTTTCCCTCTTAGAAACATTATATCTTTCTTCTTCCTTCTTTGTATTTGGTGCTTTCCTCATGATGCCTTTGGCTCACAGCATTCTGAGAAATGTCTTTTTCTACCAACATCATGACAATTACTTTACTCTATCTGCTTCATGTAGTGTTGGCCCTGTCTTCAGGAAGCTTCCACCATATTGTTTCCACCGTATTGTTAGTAGTTCTTTCCAAAACTTTGAGACTCAGTTTGTATGAATAGCATTGAATTGATATCAATTTTTCCCATTAACTTTAGCTCACATTTATTAATTAAGAAAATACTTCAGAGCAACCCTGTGAATTAGGTACCTTAAGTATTAAATGTCCCCATCATAGAGATGAGAAAACAGGTTTAGAGAAATAATGTGACTTGCCTAAGGTCACACAGCTAGTTAAGTCCCAGAATATGAAGTTGAATGCTAATCTTCTGACTTCAAGTCCAGTCCTCTTTCCCCTAGTGTCAATGGTTGGCTGCCATTACCATTAATTAGTGCAGGAGGAGTTTCACTCAGGGAACTTCCTTCATCATTTTCTCTAGTGGTAGGAGAAGGCAGATGTGAGGATTAAGTGTCCTCCAAGACAAAAAAAAAATGAGCAATGATTTGTCAAGGAACCACAAAAAAAATTTTATGAGGAAAGAAAACTGTCAAAGGGAGATAGTCTAATATTAAAGCTATTCTTTCACCTTTGGGGCTTTAAAACAACACATCAATACCAAGAACCCCAAAACATCCTTCCCCTTCCCCCACACTCCCCTCAAACTCTGCTCCTTATTGCTTCCCAGAGGACCTATTTACAAGGAATCATTTGTTTATTTCTCCCCTGCCTGAAATAAACATTAAACATGGAAAAGTTATGGGTTATAATGTTAAGTCAGGGGTTTAAATGAGCAAAGAAATCTTGCTGAGGCAAAGCTTTTAAATAGCTTTTGGAGCCCTAATAAGGTCCCTAGGTAAGCATTGAAAATGAACTGGCTCACCAAAGCACTGACCTGGGAGTGTGTCTCTGTTGCTTAAATTATTATTATGACTTTGAGAGCTGTATTTTATTAATGAGCACTAAATGGAAGTGTTTATCTCAGGTGGGGAAGGCTACTGCTTCTCCTGTCCCCAGCCCCACACTAAGCATCCTAATTGATATGAAGCTTCTTTGCAGGTGACTGGAAAGTCCTGAAGCTTTTGTCACATTGACAGGAGCTGCTTAGAGCTGTTATGGACCCTGTCAAAACAAGCTCCTTCCCTGATGAGCCTGTCCCAGCTGTTTGCATTCTCTGTCTGTTTTTGGTAGCCAGAGGAGCTCTGGGGAAGGAAATCCCTTTCACAGAGGCAGCCCGACTCACCTACAATGTAGTATGAGACTCTGGGGAGTTTCCTCCATCCCTAAATCTCTTCCTCCTAGGGTGTGAAATTCTCTCTTTTTCTTTTTCATACGTCCAGAAAGGCTTCTACTTAGGGATTTCTTTGTTTTGATTCTACTTTTTTATTCAATCAGTTAGCTGCTAAGCATTTATTAATGATTATTAAACACACATACTATGTTCCAGGCACTGTGTTAAGTACAGGAGATACAAAGAAAGGCAAAAACAGAACCTGTTATCAATGAACTCACATCCAAATGGAAGAGAAAACACGGAAAAAGCTATGTACAGGCAAGATATAGATATATAGATATATAATATGTATGTGTGTATGTATATGTATAAGCATATGTATGTATGTAAGTAATCTCCAGAAAGGCCTCTTGAAGAAGGTGAAATTTGAAATGAGTCTTGAAGGAAACCAAGAGGCAGGGGTGGGGGTGGGAGGGGGAGAGAGAGAGAGACAGAGAGAGAGACAGAGAGAGAGAC
>NW_027185810.1:3852062-3865556 GCF_028583685.1 Petaurus breviceps papuanus
GAGAGAATATTCTAGGTATGCTGGACAGTCTATGAAAAGGTATGAAAGTTGAAAGGCGTAGTGTCCCTGTATAAGGAATAGCAGATAGATCAATGATGTTGATCACTAAACACATGGAGGAGAGTAAGGTATTAGACTTAGAAAAGTAAGAAGGGTCAGATTATAAAGGGTTTTAAATGTCAAGCAAATAATTGTATATCTGATTCCTGGAGGTAACAGGAGGTTACTAGTTTATTGAATAGAGAAGTGGTATGGTCAGAGCTGCTTTATGGAGATCACTTTTGTCTTCTTGGTCATGAAGGATGAAGTTTAGAATATATATGCCCTTGGAAGGGTGAAACTAGGCTATTAGGTTCCCTGCCCTCCCCCCACCCCCACTCACAGTTACCCTCTCCCAATCTGGTCTAGCTTGAGGGACTCCCCATTGAGAAAGTTTCTCCACCAAAGTAGTTCAACAACTCTTCTTTAACTTCTAGCCTCAGACACTTTCCTGGTGTCTTGAGTGCTTGACATTGCCACTATGGTCAGGACTTGGACCTAGAAATTTCTTTTCTTTTTTCCTTGAAGAGTGATGGAGAATTATTTTCCCTTCCTTACACTTTTCATACTCCCTTTGTTTCTAATCCTAGCACTACTTTTACTTAGAACTCCCCATTCTGGTAGTCCTTGGGGCAGCCCATGCTAGGTTTATATTCCCTTAATTTGATCCTCTTCAAGGAAGCCAGGGAATCTAAGAGACAGTGTTAAAGAAGCATAGTATGTGGACATTATGTTCAAAGGCCTGGAGATGGGAGATGCTTTGTTATATGTGAGGAATATGCAAGAAGGTCAGTGAAATTGGATTGTGTGGTATGTAGAGGGGAGAAAGGTCTAAGAAGGCTAGAAAGGTAGGGATGGGGGATGTTTGGGGTGGGGAAAAGATAATGAGTTAAGTTTTGGACACGTTGAATTTGAAATGTCTATGGACATCCATTTTAAGATGTCCAAGAGGCTGTTTGAGGGGCATGACTATTTTAGTAGAGAAATTAGGGCTGGAAAAATTGATCTGGCAATCACTTACCTTGAGATGGTAATTGAACCAATAAGAACCAATGAGATTACCAAGTGAAACAATATAAAGTATAGTATATAATGTTGTTGTTTGTCCTTTGTTTTCTAAGAGGATCAATGATGACCTGTGGGTAAATTGGATTTAAATGAGGCAGAGTTGAGGTGGGGGCCAAGATGGCAGAGTAGAAGCATGACCTTCCTGAGGCTCTGGCTTCCACCTTCCCCAATCCATGTAAAAAGGGGACTCTAAAAAACTTTGGAGCTGCAGAACCCACAAAATGACACAGAGAAGCTAACCTCCCGCTGAGGACAGCCCGGCAGGCCAGCAGGAATCCAGCACGGCACCCTGGGAGCTGAGCCCAGCCCCAAGCCAAGGCTTTAGCCCCAGGGCAGGCCTGACCAGCCTAGGCTGGAGGGACTCTAGAACAGCAGCAGCTGTGGCAGTTTCCAGATTTATCAACACATAGATGCGAAGGACAAGGTGAGAGGCCAGTGTAGTCTGGACTTTGGGACCCAGTGAGGGGAAGTGCATAGCTTTTATCCCCGGGGTGAGAAGCCGCTGAGACGCTGGCACAGCCAGCCAGCACCACGTGATGGCTTCAGCTCCTGGCCTGCAGAGTGTAGGGGGACCAAGCACCAGTCTGAGGGGTAATTGCTCTTGCTTTAACCTGCTTGGATCTGGATTGCAGTCTAGGGTGGAGGTCCTGGGGTATGTGTCCAGCTTGCCAGAACATGTGAGACCTCAGAGAGGGCACCCATCTAATACCTCCGGAAGCTGAGAAAACCCCAGCATTTGGGACGAAAGCTCCCCGTCTGGTGGCAGAGTCCTACTGTGGCAAAAAGCCCAAAAAGTCAAGTAATTGAGTGGCAAAATGAGCAGGCAAAAGAAACAAAGCAGACAGAAGATTTCAACATTACACTCCTATTTTGGGGACAAGAAGGAGCAAGGCATGGAACAGGAGGAAGACAGTGAAGTAAGAACTCCTGCACCAAAAGCTTCAAAGGAAAATACAAGCTGGTTACAGGCCATAGAGGACCTTAAGAAGCAGATAAGAGAAGTGGAGGAAAAATTGGGAAGAGAAATGAGAACGATGCGAGAAAATTATGAAATGAGAGTCAACAGCCTGAATGAGGAAAATAATACCTTAAAAAACAGACCGACTCAAATGGCAAAGGAGGCTCAAAAAGGCAATGAGGAGAATAATGCCTTAAAAAGCCACATTTGCCAGATGGAAAAAGAATCTCAAAAGCTCGCTGAGGAGAATCATTGCTTCAGAATTAGATTGGAGCAAATGGAAGCTAATGACTTTATGAGAAATCAAGATGCTGTTAAACAGATCCAAACAAATGAAAGAATAGAAGGCAATGTGAAATATCTCATGGGAAAAACCACTGACCTGGAAAATAGATCCAGGAGAGATAATTTAAAAATTATTGGACTATCTGAAAGCCATGACCAAAGTAAGAACCTAGAAAGCATCCTCCAGGAAGTTCTCAAAGAAAACTGCCCTGATGTTTTAGAACCAGAGGGCAAAATAGAGGTTGAAAGAATCCACCAATCACCTCCTGAAAAAGATCTCAAAAAGAAAACTCCTAGTAATATTATAGCCAGTTTCTGGAATTCCCAGATTAAGGGGAGAATATTACAAGCAGCCAGGAAGAAACAATTTGAATGTTGTGGAAACACAATCAGATTAACCCAGGATCTGGCAGCTTCTACACTGAGGGATCAAAGGGCTTGGAATGTGATATTCTGGAGATCAAGGGAGTTCGGATTCAAACCAAGAGCCATCTACCCAGCAAAACTGAGTATCATGTTTCAGGGGAAAATATGGTCATTCACTGGAATAGAGAACTTTCAAGCATTCTTGCTGAAAAAAACAGAGTTGAATAGAAAATTTGACATTCAGATACAAGAAGCAAGAGAAGCATGAGAAGGTAAACAGGGAAAAGAAATCATAAGGAACTTATCAAAGTTGAACTATTAATATTCCTACATGAAAAAACAATAATTGTAACTTTGTGAATGTGTGTATATATGTTTACAGGTATACATAGATAGAGGAGACAGGACCAATTTAACAGGAAGGGATGATACTTAAAAGGTGAAATTAAGAGGTGAGGGGAATATAATGAGAGGAGATGGGGAGAGACAGATTGGGGTAAACTATCTCATACAGAAGAGGCAAGGGAAAATGGTTACAATGGAGGGGAAGAATAGGAAGGCAAAAGGGAATGGGTCAACCTTATTCCCATTGAATCTGGCTTGAGAAGGGAGTGAAATACACACTAAATAGGGTATCTCACCCTCCAGGAGAATAGGGGGGGAAGGGGATGAGAGGGGGGATGTTGGAAGAGAGGGCAGGCTGGGGGGGAGGGAAGTTGGAAGCATCCACGTTTGAAAAGGGACAGGATCAGGGTGGAGAGTGGAGTGGGTGGGAGGTGGGCTGGGAGGGAGGGAAGTGATATCTATCTATGTTGTTGTTTTTCATTAGCCACACATGTACAACCTATACTGTCTTCCCAGTGGGGGTGGCTGATGGCTGATGGGTAAGGAAGGGAATGAATCTGGAATTGAAAGTTTTAAAAATCAAATATTCAAATATATATGTACATATATGTGTGTGTGTATATATATACTATTATTAATACCATCTTACATGTAATTGGGAAATAAGATATACAGGCACTGAGGCATAGAGATCGACCGGAAAAGTCGAAAGGGGTATGGGAGAAAATATGGGAGAGAGCAGATTGGAGGAGGGGATATCCTGTGGGACTGCTATTTTGGGGCAGTGGGTGGGGGAGAAGCGGGGAGAAAATTTGTAACTCAAAATCTGGCGGAAACGAATGATGTAAATCAGAAGTTAATAAAGCATTTTTTAAGTAAAAAAAAAAAATAAATGAGGCAGAGTTGCACAAAATCATCAGCCTCACTCTCTGTTCCAGAATCATTGAAGTCCAGTAGCAGAACAAAAGTCAAGACAGTTAACAATGACCTGGGATGCAATGAATGACTTTGGCATGGTCTGTGTCTGACCAAACTCTCAGCACTTGCTTCAGTTGCCTTTATGGACTTTGGAATAAATTGTTCTCATCCACCCCTTCCACTTGGGGGAGTCTTCACCAGCTTGTGGTAGACACTCCCTTAACTCACTGATAGGTTTGAGGCCCATCAGTTACCCTCAACCTGGTTTAGCCCATCTTCCTGAGTGTTTTACTGAGGTGTGACTGCTGAGCATGCTATAAGAGCCATAGTAAGAGTTGGGTGGAAGGAGGACACCAAAGTGGATGAGCAGCCCTGAAAAGTGCTTGACAAGCCCTCACACCAGAAGTGTTCATCCTTCCTGAACACTGAACATATATATGGGCATATATACCCATACAACCCATGAAAGAGTCTTGGAGGACAGCCACAGTTAAAAGAGGTGACATGGTGTAACATCAGGCATCCTAACATACCCAGGATGGCCTAATAGCAGTGGACTGTTAGCACAGGTTCTTTGATCTGCTTTTCTAGGAAAACTGCTAAAAAAAATCCTACTTTTAATTACATTCACTAGTTCAGGGGGAAGGTCAGCACCCTGAACATTAGAGAAAATACAAGCAGAGAAATTAGCATAGAGACCAACAGACAGGGCTCTGCCTGAATCAAAGCAATATTACTATACACTTCACATGCAACACTGAAATGAGAGAATCTTTACATCTGAGCAGTCGGCGGGGGGGGGGGGCTTGTAAAGAGATGGCCACTCAGAGTCCCAAACAAGAAATCAAACGGTCCTTCTCATAAGCAAACCCCCAAAGCAAAATACCAATTCAGAGTATATACACTTCTCAGAGCCAGAAAACATCACAACTCTCTTGACTCAGTGCCTAATCTACTTAGTACCAAAAAGTGTGGAAGCCTTCCTACAAGCAAGCCTCCCCCCAAGCAAACTCCTCCCCCAATGGGCTGCACATGAGGCCTATTAATGGGTGGGGAAGATCTCATTATCCCATTAACATTACACATAGATGAAGAAATAAAGGAAATTGAGAAGTGGTGGGAAAGATTTGAAGAGGAAAAAGAAACCAAGTGTGTCAGAAAAACTTATAGTGCAAAGATTACCTAGAAAATGTGGTCAACAGTATCAGATATTACAGAGAAGTTAAAAAAGAATGAAGGTTGACAAAAGAATATTCTGTAGTTATTTTGAATGGAATTTCTTTTTCTGTCTCTTCTTATAAAAAGACTGATAACTTGTATGGGTTTATTGTATATCATCATACTTTAATAAAATTATTTTTAGTTGATTCTGTATAGTGTTCTACATAGCATTCTCTATGCAGACCACAAGGTTACCTTCACAAAGCAATAATTTTGTTTCCTCTTTTATTATGCTCATTCCCTCAGTTTTTCCTCCCCCCCCTCCTCTTCCTTCAACTTCTTTGGGTTGTATTTATATAATCAATAATGTGACATTGATTGTTTTTATTATTAACATAGTCTGTTATGTCAAGAACATTTGAAACAAGAGCATGAAGCTATTTTGATAAAGAATCTGCCAAACTTACTAATAAAGTAGCTCTGTGAAAATCAGTAGGATGCCAACTGAGGCTGCTCAGTTTCTTCACATAGGAAAACAGATACCTTTGGTGGGTTATGCTGTCTTTTCCATATCTGAATCAATTCTAGGCTCTCACAAGTGTTCCACCTAGAACTTCCATTTTAAGAAAAACACCTAAGCCAGGCATGTCTTCTTTTCTCTTCTTGACTACTCTTCTAGCACTGTGAGTTTTTCCCACCATGTCCTAGAGTGAGTACCTTCTCTTCCACCCTACTCCCTTTTTGACTTCCTTTATGTGTTGTCTTCACCCATTAGAATGTAAGCTCCCTAAAGTCAGGGATTATCTTGCTTTCTAATTTGATTTGTATGTCTAGCACTAAGCAATGGTGCCTTGCAGATAGGAAGCGTTTAACAAATGCTTGTTGACTTGACTGTTTCCATACAAATAGTTGCCAGGTATCTTGCATGGCCAAAGGAATGGAATAGCCATATTTTGAAATAACAATACAATTTATGCATAAAAAGCATTTTAAGGATACATAATTCATGCTGACAATTTATAAGTAATTTGAATTACTTGGGCAGTTTTTCAGTTGGGCACCCTTCCAAAACTCTATCCAAGGCATAAATCAATTTGAGATCCCATGCAGTTAACTGCAGGATTTAAGTAACCAAATAACTCATATAGGAAAGTTTTACAAGCTCAAATTTTGTAACATCAAAATTTCTAGTGAAAGTGGTTAACATAATCTTACATTTATAGTAGTAGATGGTTTAGAGTATTGCCTCTCAATATTGCCCTTCTAAACTTGTTATCAAGGATATAGTTATAGTCACTGGGCAAAGTGTTCCAGAAAAAGCCATACAGAAATATGGCACAAGCAAGGTTATTCATCAAAATTTGCTAAAGGTACCTACTTTTCTGTGGGAAGTGACCAGGAAGCCTTGGTCAAGGCTTCACTTGAGTAAGATTTCAGAAAAATCTGGAAAGACTTACATGAACTGATGCTCAGTGAAGTGAGCCAAACCAGGAGAACATTGTACATATTAACAGCAACATGTCATGATCAACTTTGATAGACTTGGGTCATCTCAGTAATACACTGCTCTAAGACAATTCCAAAAGTCGCATGATGGAAAATACTATCCACATCCAGAGAAAGGAGTATGGAGTCTGAATGCAGATTGAAGTATACAATTTGCACCCTTTTTGTTGTTTTTTCTTTCTCTTGTTTTTTTTTTCCATTTTGTTCTGATTCTTCTTTCACAACATGACTAATCTGGAAATATGTTTAGCATTATTGTTCATGCATAATCTCTATAAGATTGCTGGCTGTAGTGAGGAGGGGGGAGGAAAGGAGGGAGAGAGAAAAAAGTTTGGAACTCAAAATATTATAAAAGTGAATGCTGAAAACTTTCTTTATGTGTAATTGAAAAAAAAATACCATTGAAAATAAGAATTAACTTGCCTAGACTTGACTTTATATGAATTCTTCTCATAATTGCAGAGGAAGGATTTTTTTAAAAAGCAATTGGGGTTAAGTAACTTGCTCAAGGTTACATGGCCAGTTATTTCTGGGTGTGGTGCTAAGTATCTGAGCCTGGATTCTATCCCAGGTCTCCCGACTCTGGGGCCGGTGCTCTTACTGCTCCACCTGGCCGCCCCTGAGGAAGGATTTATTAACTGTGTGTTATACACTCCCCATGAAATGACAAGTTCTTTCAGTCTCATTTCAAATCTCTACTGGATCAATAACCTAAAAGGTGATATTATTATTTTTTAGGAAAGAGCCCCATCTGAATCTTATGACTGGTATATATAATAACCCCAATATCACAGAGAGAGTTGTAAAGGTTCCTGATGCTTGCAAAAGATTACCTATTTCTGTGTTATTCCCTTCAGTAGATAGTATTGTTCTTGAATGACAAGTGGGGAAGGTGGAATATTATTTGGCTTTTTATAACAAACATGGCTCGAATATCATAAGGTACAATGACACACATGGTGGAAGTTTATGGTCATCATAACAGATCAGTGCAGCCTCAGTAGGGTGCCTTGGAGCCAGTGTTGGATTTGGAGCTGGAAGACTAAGTTTTAAAGAAGCTCTATTACTTTTTCCCTATATAACCTTATGGAAGATAATTCAATAGATCTTAGATTCTTCATCAGTAAGTGGAAGGATTTAGATTAGGTGCTCTCCAAGGTCCCTTCTAGTTCTAATTCCCATTCTCTTATGACTTGGAGGTTATTAACAGCTTGTCAACAAAGTGTCATAATACTGGCAAATCTAGGCATGTACAACACTATAGATGATTAAAGTGGTTCAGCTATGACTCCCTTGTACTTAAGGCATGCACAATAGAAAATGAGTGATGCTGAGAAGACTCAAGCTCATGCTTTGTTTTTGGAGGATATTCATTGAGTGTTGCTAGGATTTGGGGTAGGTTAAATCCCAGTCATATTGATGTGGAACATATCACTTAAAGTTAAAAACATACTGGAAGTTCCAATTGTTGTAATTAAGTAAAACACTACATGTAGCATCTAGAAAAGTTTCACATCCATACTTATTAGTATATGATGCTGGAAAATTCATGTGTCATCTATGATTCACAGTTTCTTCAACTAAAAAATGGGATGAATAAAACAGATACCTCACAAGGCTGCAATGATCTATCATCCCTTCAATCCCTCAACCTCACAATATTAAGTGTCATCCTCAATTTCTCACTCTCTCTCATCTCCCGCATCTAATCTGTTTCCAATACCTGTTGATTTAACCTTTGCAACATCTCTTGAATATACCCCCCTTCTCTCCTCTGATACTGCCCTAATATGGGTCATCTTCTCAGAGTTGGACTGCCATAACATCCTTCTGTTTTGTCTGTCTCCCACAAGTCTTTCTCTGTTCTGGTCTACCCTCCATTAAGCCACCAAAGTGATTTTCTTAAATCACAGATCCAACTGTAACACCCCTGTACTCAATAAACTCCAATGACTCCCTATCACTTCCAGGATCAAATACAAAATCCTCTATTTGGCACTCAGTGCCCTTCATAACCTGACCTACTCCTGAAATCCTAGAAATCAGAATCTCCATGAAAAAAAAAAACAGAAAGTTCCAAAGATTCTGATCTGAAATTACTTAAACCAAAATGTCCATCAATGGGTAATGTTGGTTTAGGTATCTACAACAGTTATCTTTTATGATTAGCTATTGATAAAATAAGGCAAAGTCATATTTTGTGAAGATACTTGCCACATTTGTCTTTCTGTCTTCCTCCTGTTATCTATCATGCATACGCATCCCACTGGCTTTATAGAGCAAGCCCAGTGGAAAGCAGGTGGAAAGCAAGCCCAGTGGAAAGCTATCCTCCTTTTTCACCCCAAACTTAATGGCAATTAAAAGATTCTGCAAATGAGGGGATTCTGGCTTCCTTCTAAAAGGGAAGGTGATGGGGTAAGTGGTGGTTAGCACCCAGCCAGGGGGACAGAAAGGCTAGACTACATGCCCTGCCATTATACCCTTCAGGAACTGCCTGACACTGTCATTGGACCTGCCATTGTGCCTTATATACTCCTGGGTCTTTCCTTCTACATTATGACTGTACTCTCAGGATAACTGGGAATTTCCATTACTTTTACAGCTGAACCTTCTAATATTTGTTGTTTATTTAAAATGGAAATTCACTGAAATGCCAACACTATCTTGCTTTTCTATTTGTATCCCCAGCTTTTAGCATATTGCTTAGCATATAGTAAGAGTTTCATAAACATTTTTCCTCTCAATTCTGTCATTCATAATTTATTTACAGCACAAACCATGAAGAGCTGATTGATTGAGACATTTGATATGAATATTACTCAGGACCTTCATGTAAGAATTTTGTACTAAATAGGTCCCAGAAATAATTTAAGATACATAGCTATGAATCTAATGATTTTGATGTCTTATAAATCACTTAATTAATCATGGAGTTGATAGACTGCAGACATTCACTCAGACCACTAACTTAAGTGGCTTATTGTTGTCCATTTGCAGGTTCTACAAAACCTCACTTTATTAGTCAGTCAATAAACATTAAAAAACAATAAACATCCTGTGTGACAGGTACTGTTCTAAGTATTGGTGATACAAGGAATAGCATTAGATACCATTAGTGGCATAATGGCTGTAGATCTTCAGATATGTGTAAATTGATTTACCTTATTAAATGGCTAAGCTCTTTAATGTTTTACCTTTGAAAAAAGGTAAGTTTCTAGCTTTCAGATAAATTGGGTTAATGATGGGTTCCAGAGAGAACCTTTTACTTTATTTGAACAATCACCTTGTAAAATTTCTAATTCCTTAGGAGATCTCTTGATGGTTTACTCTACTTGGACTCTTCTCATAATATAAACTATTTACTTTTTGAATAGTATTTCCCCATTTACATGTCAATAAATTTTTTAGCATTTGTTTTTTACAAGATTTTCAGTTCCAAATTTTTCTCCCTCTCTCCTTCCCTTACCCTTTTCTGAAAATGGCAGATAGTTTGAAATAGTTTATACATACTCTATCATGTAAAATATTTCTATGTTAGTCACAGTTTTGAAGGAAGAAACAGATCAAAAGGAAAAGAAAACCCACAAGAAATAATAAAATTTTAAAAATGCTTCAATCTGCATTAAGAGTCCATCAGTTCTTTATCTGGGTATGGATAGCATTTCTCTTCATGAGTCCTTTATATTTGTCTTAGATCATTGAGTTGAGTCATTCATAGTTGATGATCACACAGTGTTGCGGATGCTATGTACAATGTTATCCTGGTTCTGCTTATTTCACTTTGCACCAGTTTGTTCAGGTCTTTCCAGGTTTTTTCTGAAATCTACCTCTTCATCATTTCTTATTGTACAATAGTATTCTTTTACATTAATATACCACAGCTTGTTCAGTCATTCCCCAATTGATGGGCATCCCCTCAGTTTCCATTATTTTGCTACCACAAGAAGGGCTGCTATAAATATTTTTGCACATGTAGGTCCTTTCCCCTTCTTATGATCTATTTGGGATATAGACCTAGTAGTAGTATTGCTAGATCAAAAGATATGCACAATCTAGTTGCCCTTTGGGGGCAACTAGTTCCAACTTTGCAACTAGTTCCAAATTGTTCTCCAGAATAGTTATATTAGTTCACAACTCCACCAACAGTGCATCAGTGCCTCAATTTTCCCACATCTTCGCCAGCATTTATCATTTCCCTTTCCTGTCATATTAGTCAATCTGATGAGTGTGAAGTGGTATTATTAATTTGCATTTTAATTTTGCATTTCTCCAGTTAAAAGTGATTTAGAGAACTTCTTCATATGCCTATAGATATTTTTTATTTCTTCATCAGAAGCCTTCCTGTTCATATTCTTTGACCATTTATCAGTTGTGGAATGACTTGTATTCTTGTCAGTTTGACTCAGTTCTCTATATATTTGAGAAATAAGGTCTTTATCAGAGACATGGTATAAAGATTGTTTCCCATCTTTCTGCTTTCCTTCCAATCATGGTTGCATTGGTTTTGTTGTACAACAGCCTTTTAATTTAATATAATCAAAATCATGTATTTTACATTTCATAATGCTCTCTATCTCTAGTTTGCTCATGAATTCTTTCCCTCCACATAGCTCTCACAGGTAAACTATTCCGTTGTTCTTCTAATTTGTTTATGGTATCACCCTTTATGTTTAAATGATACCAAAGGTCTCCATATCTAACTTTTCTAATATTCTATATTAGAATATTAGTTTCTTTTTTATTTTTTGGTTAGGTTTATCAAGTTCTGAGAGGGGACGGTTGAGGTCCCCCACTAGTATACTTTTGCTGTCTTTTTTCTTTCTGTAACTCTCCTAATTTCTCCTTTAAGAATTTGGAAGCTTTACCACTTGGTGCATATGTGGTTAGTATTGATATTGCTTCATTATCTATGGTACCTTTTGGCAAGATGCAGTTTCCTTCCTTATCTCTTTTAATTAGGTCTATTTTTGCTTTTACTTTGTCTGAGATCAGGATTGCTTTCCCTGCTTTCTCCCCCTTCATTTGAAGCATAATAGATTCTGCTCTAGCCCCTTATCTTTATTCTGTGTGTGTCTCTCTACTGCAAGTGTGTTTCTTGTAAACAACATATTGTAGAATTCTGTTTTTTGATTCACTCTGCTATCTGCTTCCATTTTATGGGAGAGTTCATCCCATTCACATTCACAGATATGATTACTACCTGGGTCTTTCTGCCTTTCTTTCTTTCTTTCTTTCTTTCTTTCTTTCTTTCTTTCTTTCTTTCTTTCTTTCTTTCTTTCTTTCTTTCTTTCTTTCTTTCTTTCTTTCTTTCTCTGTCTCTCTGTGTCTGTCTGTCTGTCTGTCTCTCTCTTTCTCTCTTTCTTTTTGGAGGGGAGAAGGCAGGGCAATTGGGATTAAGTGACTTTCCCAAGGTTACATGCCTAGTAAGTATTAAGTGTCTGAGGTCAGATTTGAACTCAGGTCCTCCTGACTCCAGGGCCAGTGCTCTATTCACTTCACCACCTAGCCGCCCCTACCTGTGTATTTCCATCCTCCCTAATCTTTCTCCTTCTGTCCTCTCTCTGTTTCACCCTTTCCCTCCTCACCAGCATTTTGCTTCTGTCTACCACCTCCCTTCTGTCAGTCTCCACCCACCTCACCCCTTTTATTTGATCTCCTCCCCTCCTACTTCCCTTTCAGGTAAGAGAGATTTCTATATTCAACTGATTATGTATGTGATTACCTCTTTGAGCCAATACTGATGAGAGTAAGGTTTAAGCCACTGCTCCTTGCCCACTCTCACATCTTCCCCTCCTTTGTAATTGGTCTTTTATGTCTCTTCATGTGGAATAATTTACCCCATTCTACCTCTCCTTTCCTCCTGCACCCTTTGTATTCCTCTTGCTCATGCCTTTATTTTTTATATCATTCCCTCAAATACACCGTATACCCGTACCCTTTGTCTATGTATATTCCTTTTAGCTCTACTACTAGTGATATGATTTTTTTTTTTGCTTCTTTTTTTTTGGAGGGGAGAGGGCAGGGCAGTTGGTGTTAAGTGACTTGCCTGAGGTCACATGGCTAGGAAGTGTTAAGTGTCTGAGGTCAAATTTGAACTCAGGTCCTCCTGACTCCATGGCCAGTGTTCTATTCACTGCACCACCTAGCTGCCCCTAGTGATACAATTTTCAAGAATTACAAGTATCACCTTCCTGTGTGGGATGTAAATAGTTTGGCTCTATTCAATCTTTTATGTCTTCTTTCCCTTTTTTACCTGTTTATGCTTCTCTTGGGTCTTGATATTGGAAGTAAAATCTTTGGTTTAGTTCTGGTCTTCCCCTTATGAAAGCTTGAAATTCTTCTGTTTCATTGAATGACCACTTTCTCCATGATATATTATGTTTCATTTTGCTGGTTAAATGATTTTTGGTTATAGTCTTAGCGCTTTTGCCTTCCAGAATATCGTGTTCCTTGATCTCCAGTCCTTTAATGTTTCAACTGCTAAGTCCTGTGTGATCCTGATTGTGGCTCTGTAATATTTGAATTGTTTTTTTCTGGTTACTTAGACTGGTTTTTTTTTTCCTTGACCTGATAGTCCTGTAATTTGGCTATAATGTTCAGTGGAGTTTTTATTTTGGGATCTCTTTCCTGAAGTGATTGGTGGATTCTTTCAGTGACTATTTTGCTCTCTGGTTCTGGGACATCAGGGTAGTTTTCCTTGATAATTTCTTTGAAAGATGCTGTGCAGGTCTTCCTTTTGATTATGGCTTTCCGGTGGTCCAATTATTCTGATATTGTCTCTCCTGGATCAATTTTCCAGGTCGGTTGTTTTTCCCATGTAGTATTTTATGTTTTCTTCCATTTTTTCA
>NW_027185810.1:3865566-3927387 GCF_028583685.1 Petaurus breviceps papuanus
CGGTTGTTTTTCCCATGTAGTATTTTATGTTTTCTTCCATTTTTTCATTCTTTTAAATTTGTTTGTTTGATTCACGATGTCACATTGAGTCATTAGCTTCCACTTGCCCCATTCTAACTTTTAAGGTGTTGTTTTCCTCAATTAGCTTTTGTACTTTTCCATTTGGCCAGTTCTACTTTTCAAGAAGTTTTCCAAGCTATCAACTCTTTGTTCATAATTCTCTTGCACCATGCTCATTTCTTTTCCCAATTTTTCTTCTACCTCTCTTATATGATTTTAAAGCTCTTTTTTTGAGTTCTTCCATGAGTTCTTTATGGACTTGAGACCATATCCCATTTTTCTTTAAGGTTTTGTCCATGGGTGTTTTGACATTGTTATCCTCTTCTGAGTTTGTGTTTTGGTCTTCCCTGTCACCATAGCTTTCTATGGTCAGATTCTTTTTTGTTATTTTTTCCTCATTTTTTGGCCCTTTTCCTTTCTTTTAAATTTGAGCTCTGCACCTGAATTGGAAGGGGCACTGTCTCAGACTTCTTGTGCTAGTGGCTATGGGCTCTGATTATTTACCTGGTGCTGTAATGATGTTGTTCTGAGGCCTCCAGGGGACCCTTAGGTCTGGTGCTGTGCTGAGGGGGGTGGCTGGTTCTGAGGGGGCCATAGAGTTCTGGTAGCTTACCTGGTGCTGAGCTGGGGTGCGAGTAGTGGTTTCTGGTATGTGCTGAGGCCTGGTAGGGGTGATTCTCCATTTTCCTGGGGCTATACTGAAGCATATGGAGGTCTCACCTACATTCTTGTCATGCTGGAGGATGCCTATTTGCCCAACACTATGCTGAAGCATGTGGTGTTTCTCAGAGCTGGAGTCTGCTGATTCCCCTGGCTATGCTAAGGCATGTGAGGGGTTGAGAGGAAAGTCCTCATGTTGGCATTTGCCTGCTCCACCATATCAGGTCTCCAGATTTCTTGCTACTGGTTTACTGGGATGATTCCTGTCCTGGAATGCTCTCCCCTTTTGCCCAGGTAAGATGAGCCTTTCTTGCTAATCTTTCAAGTTTCTTGGGCTAAAAGATTATTTCATTTTATATTTTTGCTTGTTCTGTTGTTCCAGGATTTGTTTTGGGTTGCTATTTTATGGTTGTTTGGAGGTGAATATGGGAGACATACCAATTTACTGCTTACTCCACTATCTTGCATCACAGAAGTCCTCATGATATAAATTCTTGGACCTAGACACTGACAGTTTTTATATTAAGTCCCTGGTGTCAAAAAGCCTCTCTGAGTAAGAGCCTCACTATACCCTCAGAATACAGCTTTTGGCATTATCAGTTGGGTGATCATTGTAAACTTGAAGCATGTATAGTAACATCAGCATTTTTGATGAGAGCTCTGATGAGACCATCTGGTGAACTGATTAAATTAAATACTGATTATTGACATACTTAAACCATAGTTGGCTTCTGTTTTGCACTCATGACCATTCATGAGAACTTGAAATTTCTTCAGTACCATGAGGCATTTTATGATTACACAAAGTATCTTAACAATCTTTGCATTATCACTAGAGAAACTAAAAAAGTACAAAATGATTAAGAAAGCATAGTGGAACAAAGTCACTGCATGAAACCATAGCACTCCCTAGTGGAAACATATAACACTTTTTAATCTCTGATCTTGAGATTTAGGCTAGACAAGGTGAATTGTCCTTTTTTTTTTTTTATCATATTGACTAAGGGTCTATCAATTTTGTTGGTTTTTTCATAAAACCAGCTCTTGGTTTAATTTATTAATTCAATAGTTTTCTTAATTTCAATTTTATTAATCTCTCCTTTTGTCTTCAATATTTCTAATTTAGTATTTAATTGGGGATTTTGAATTTGTTCCTTTTCTAGGTTTTTTAATTGCATGCCCAATTTGTTGAGCTCCCTCTTCTCTAATTTAATCACGTATGCACTCAGGGATATAAAACTTCCCCTAAGAACTGCCTTTAATGCATCCCACAGATTTTGATATGTTGTCTCATTATTATCATTCTCTTGAATGAAATTACTGATTGTTTCTATAATTTCTTGTTTGACCCACTCATTCTTTAGGATTAAATTGTTTAATTTCCAATTAGTTTTTAGTCTGTCTTTCCCTGGCCCTTACTTGCATGTAATTTTTTTATTGCAGCATGATCTGAGAAGGATGCATTTAACATTTCTGCCTTACTGCATAGAATTGTGAGGTTTTTATGCCCTAGAACATGGTCAATTTTTGAGTATGTGCCATGAACCACCGAGAAGAAAGTATATTCCTTTTTATCCCCATTCAGTTTTCTCCAGAGATCTATCATGCCTATCCTCTCTAAAATCCTGTTCACCTCCTTAACTTCTTTCTTGTTTATTTTGAGGTTGGATTTATCAAGTTCAGAGAGGGGGAGATTAAGGTCTCCCACTAGTATAGTTTTGCTATCTATTTCTTCCGCTAATTCCTTTACCTTCTCCTCTAGGAATTTGGATGCTACACCACTTGGTGCATATATGTTAAGTAATGATATTGCTTCATTCTCAATGGTGCCTTTTAACAGGATATTGTTTCCTTCCTTATCTCTTTTAATTAGGTTAATTTTTGCTTTTGCTTTATCTGAGATAAGGATTGCTACCCCTGCTTTTTTTTTACTTTAGCTGAGGCATGATATATTTTATTCCAACCTTTTACCTTTACCTTGTGTGTATCCCTCTGTTTCAAATGTGTTTCTGGTAAACAGCATATTGTAGGATTATGATTTCTAATCCATTCTGCTATCCATCTCCATTTTATGGGAGAGTTCATTCCATTCACTTTTACAGTTATGATTGTTGTCTATTTCTTTCCCTCCATCCTATTCCTTCCCCTGTTAATATTCATATTTTCCCTCCCTTCTCCCTTCCCTTCCTTAGTAGTTTTCCTTTTGACAACCGCCTCCCTCAGTGTTCCCTTTTCATCCCCCCTCCCTTTTCCTCACCTTTCCCCTTACTACTTCCCTCCCTATAAACCACTCCCACCCCCCTTTCATAACCCTTTGCCCCTCCTACTGCCTGTAGGATATTTTTATAGTTAATGAAGTATGCTATTTCTTCTTCGCATCAAGAGTGACAGGAATAAATCTCACGCGAAGCTCCTCTCCCTCCCCTCTTTCCCTCTAAAATGATACTTTTTGTGTTTCTTCTCCATAGAGTCCTATGCTTAACTGGTTGTTATTCCCTCCTTGTACCAGAACCAATGAGGGAAAAGCTCGTATGCTTCCTAACTCCCTCCCTTTTTTTCCTCTGCTATACAGTTTTTATGCCTCTATGTGTGGCATAATTTACCCTTTTCCACTTCAACCATTCCCTGTCTTCCATTGCAGTCCCTTTGTAGCCCTTAATAAGATTTTTTTAAATCATCATTTTGGGTATTTTATACTCATACCCTATACTTGTCTATAACCAGTTTGCTCTTATCAAATAGCAGGGTGTGTGTATGTTCTCCTTGTTTACCTTTCTAAGTCACTGTTGCATCTTGTAATTGGAGGTTGAATTTTCCATTGAATTCTGGCTTTTTTATCAAGAAGGTCTGGAACTCTGTTATATCGTTGAATGACCATCTCTTTGCCTGGAAGAATATGCTCAGTCACGCTGGGTATGTGATCCTTGGTTTTAACCCGAGCTCTTTTGCCTTCTGGAAAATTGTATTTCACTGCCTCTGATCTTTCAGTGTAGAGGCTGCCAAATCCTGTGTCGTCCTCACTGTGGACCCTCGATATTTGAATTGTTTCTTTCTGGCCACTTGAAGTATTTTCTCTTTTATCTGGTAGTTCTGGAGTTTGGCCATATTTTTCTAATTCTGCGATTTTCGTTTTGAGAGAATTATTCATTTTGTCTTCTATCTCTCTCATTTTGTTTTCAAAGTTCCTTTTGATCTCATCTAGGACAGCCTTCTGTGCTTGGGACCCATTCCCTGTTGAAGTTTCAGCTGTGGGTGTGGAGTCCACATTGTCTCCCTCTGAGGTTGGTTCCTCCCTCTGAGGATAGTAGGACTCCAAAGTCTTTGTCTTTGTAAGTCTGCTTTCTATCCATTTTGAGGCAGGGTCCTAGCCATGCCCTTCCTCTAGGATCCCAAGCATTTACTGTAGAGGGTTTTGCCCTGGGGCAAGAGTTACTATGTTTTCAGGGTCAGGGGGGGGAGTTTGGAGCAAGTGAGGTTCACTCTGTCATCCTAGTCTTTGGAGGTCCTGAAAGGGGCTTTCTAAAAAAATTTCTGGGCTATGAAGTGGTAGCCCCAGGAGTGTTTGCTGGCCAGGACAGGGGCCCCTGTATTTGCTTCTTACCTTGCTCTTTCCAGTCCCAGCCCTTTGGTGATAGGCCTGGTAGTGGACCTTGTGGTTGGTGGGAAGACTTGCCCTCCGAGTTGATCAGGCCCATTCCAGGCCTGCCTCTGCCAGCCACGCCTTCCCAGCCTGCCCCTGCATCTGCCGGCTGTGCCGCGCCTTCCCGGCCTAGACAACGTGAATTCTCAAGGTCATTTTTAGTTTTAGGAATCTATGGTGGTGATTTCTCTGATGTATACAAGATACCATCTATCCTTTTTATGTTCCAAGTTCATTTTTGCAAACCTGAAGTGCTAAAGTCCATTCTCTGTTGACTGTAACTTTAGGTTATTCAGGGCACATTTGCCATATAATATTTGCAAGAATTGATTTTTGAATTTCATTCATGCAGTGTGTAATGCCAATGCAATATTTACAGTGCCCACGATCATGATAAAGACTGTGATTATAAGTATTGCATAAGTATAAGTATTGCATGTTCAATTGTGAAATATGCCAAACTCTCCAGATAGAGGATAGAACTGAAGCATTTATTTAGACACCAGAAAACCAAATCCCAAAACCAGTAAGCCAATTCCATCATAGCACCAGAGATATTCATAAGGCATAATAATGTTGAGAGCCACAGCATCCTTTAGTCTTCCCACAAACCAATACAAGATCAATATCTACTTACGAGCCTATCTGATTCCTTGCCTGAGCATCCTCTCTCCCCCACCATCTGGCTAGTTCTGAACCAAGTTCCTGTGGGCTCTGCTTCCCTTCAGCAAACTCCTTCCACCACAGGCTCCATATGACTATATTTAGCCCATTAGGGGATAGAGTTTATCTTCACAGCAGGGAAGCTTCCTGTGGGCTCTGCTGCACCCTTCAGCGAATTCCCTCCATCACAGGCTCCATGCGATTACCTTCACCTTATTAGGGGGCAGAGTTTACTTTCAAAGCAGGAGCGGTCTTCAAAGTCCCCCCTAGGTCTGTTAAGGGGCAGTGAAGATCTTCAAATTCCCTTTCCCATTACACAGTGATATTATGAAATATACAAATCTTATCACAAGACTTAGACCATTAAATACCTCACATATTGCTGCTTTCCCATCTTTAAAACAAAGTACTTACAAATATATCAAGATTTTACCAACTTTCTCCTTCTTGTAGATAGTAAAATAGACAATTAATATTTTTCCATACTTTCCCAATGGTGTAATTTACTAGACAATTATAAAATGTAATAACTATAATATATATAATTATAATAAAATTTAATAATTAAAATGATGGCTATAATTTTCTATACGTCTGTTTGCATTCTTACTTGACCAATACTCAAATTCATAAATGAAAGGAAGAACATTATTTCTCTATCATGAATTTCTGTTTTTTGAGACAACCTTGAAATACTAAGAGCTGGAGATCAGGCTATTTAGTTCTTTCTTTTTTTCTCACAGCTTTTCTTTGTTTCTTATTCTGATGGCAATTTATCCAGATGACTTTGTGATTTGATTGTCTGATCAGGGAATATTATTCATTAAAATAAATGAATATGTGGCTTTATAGATTGAAGTTTCATGCATTATTTGCTGAAGAGAGGAGCATCATGTCAACTAATCAGCTTCTATAGCCATTAATCTAGTTTCTTAGTCTTTGAATGTAAAACTCCAACAAAAAGTCCTATTTTGCTGCTCCATGCTGGCATGGAGGTGACCTCGATTATTGAGTTCTATGGATTAATTCCAGGAACGATGTTAAGTGCTGGGGATAAAAAGAAATGCAAAGATACAAAAACAATACTTGGCCTCAAGGAACTTACAAATGAGTGAGAGACATAAAATATAAATATAGAATAGAAGGAAGATAACCTTAGAAGGGAAGGTTCAAGTGCCTAGGAAGATCTCTTGAAGAAGGTGGTGTTGAGCAGGGTCTTGAAAGAAGCCTAGGATATCAACAGGTAGAGATGAGCAAAGATAGCACTGCAATAATGAGGAATCAGCCTACAAAGGCTGGGATGGGATAGTCAAGGACATTACAGCTGAACCAATAGAGCCCATGGAAGGAAATACAGCATGAGAAAACTGGAAAGATAGGAAGATTATCAAGAGTCTTAAATACCAAAATAAAGAGACTTTGTATTTAATCCTGAAAGTTAAAAAGGTGTCAGTGGTGTTTACTAAGCAGGGGGGTAGGGTGACACTTTAGAAAGATGGAGGATAGTATGAATTGGAGTGAGACTTGAGCTAGAAATAAAATTATAAGGATATTATAATAGTCCAGATGAGAACTGATAAGGGTCTGAGCTATGCTGGTGGTCACGTGAATGGAGAGAAAAAAGATGTAAGGGAGAGATATTGTGGAGGCAGAAATGACAAGATTCAAACGCTGAGTGTGTGAGAAGGGCGAGAGTGAGGAGTCAACAAGGACTCTGACATTGTGAACCTAGGAGACTGACTGGATTATGGTGCCTTCAAGTTTAGAAAAGGGAAGAGTTTGAGAAGAGGAAGAACATAGTTAATTCTTTATTTGAAATGTTGAGTTTGAGATGCCTATGGGAAATCCAGTTGAAAATGTCCAATAGGTAGTTAGCAAGGTAGAAATGGAGCTCAAAAGAGAAATAAGAACTGATTATCTAAATCTGGAAAATATCTGCATAGAGAGGATAGCTATAGTCATGTGAGTTAGTGAGATCAACATTAGGAAGATAGTGTAGAGAAAAAAGAAAAGGGGGCTCAAGATGGAGCCTCTTGGGAATCCATAGTTAAGGGGTGAGTCAAGGATAAAGATCCTTCAAAGGAGACTAAGGAGTAGTAAGAACGGTTAAAAAAAAAAAAGAACCAAGGGAGAGTAGTGTCATAAAAATCAAGGGAGGTGAGGATATTTAGAAGGAGAAAATGGTCAGCAGAATCCAAGATAACACTTAGATTAAGGAAGATCAGGATTTAGAGGCAATTAGATTTGTCAATTAAGATGCTACTGGTAACTTCAAAAAGAGTAATTAAAGTTGAATGATATGGTCATAAATCAGATTACAGAGGAATTAGAAAGAGTGAAAAGGGAAGAATTAGACACACCAAGTATAGATGGCCTTTTCAAGGCAAGAAGAGGAGATACATAGGATGATGGCTAGCAAGGACAGGATCAAGTAAAGAGTTTTTGAGGATGGAGGAAACAAGGACATATCCGTAGGTATCAGCAAAAGATCTAATAGATATAAAAGATCTAGGAGGAATTGAAGATTAGAAAGAGAGTGGAGATGATGGTGGGAGACATTTTCCTAGGTAATATAGGAGGAGATTGGATAAAGGGTATAAGTAGAGGGGGGCAGCTCATCATCAAAGATTGAGGTGAAGGAGGACATAGTGGTAGATGTTACAAGGATGTGAGATGAGAAGAAAAGAAGACGCTCTTGTTAAATTGCCTCAATTTTGGAGTGAAGTAACTCTCTTCGAAGTTGCTAATAGTGTCTTAAGGTGAGGACTTCAACCAAGGTTAAGGAGAGGGATTGTGAGAGGTTTGAGGAGAGGTGAGAAGTTTTGACACAGTCACTGTGGTAAGTAGGATAGAGAATCAATTGAGGAATAGTAGAAGGATTGCTTTGGTAATGTCAGATGACAAATAGCATTCTTTTAAAGAGGAAAAATTTCAGAACAACTGATCAAAACATTGAAAAAAATCTGAAAACATGCTAAATATGTAACACCTGTGGTCTTCCCATCTCCAAGAAGGGGTATACCTTCTCATGTCTCTTCATTTGAGTCTTGTTTGATCTTTGTAATTTTGCTACATTTATGTTTGATTTTTTTTTGAGTAACATTGTTCTTTCTATTTACATTTTTGTACTTTTTAGGTATATTGTTTTCTTGGCTCTGCTTATTTTACTCTGTATCCATTCATATGGGGCAGTTAGGTGGCAGAGTGGATAGAGTGCCAGGCCTAGAGTCAGGAAGATTAATCTTCATGAATTCAAATCCAGCTTCAGAGACTTGCTATCTATATGACTTAACTCCTTTTGCCTCAGTTTCTTCATCTGTAAAATGAGCTACAAAAGGAAATGGCAAACCACTCCAGTATCTTTGCTAAGAAAACCCCAAATGGGGGTCACAAAGAATAAGATATGACTGAAAAACAACTTAACAACAAAACAATATATTTATATCAATCTTTCCATGCTTCTCTGTATTCATCACAGACTTCATTTCTCACAGCATAGTGATATTCCATGGCATTCATATATCACAATTTGTTTAGCTATTTCCCAGTTGTCAGGTATATATTTCCAGTTTTAGGTATTGCTCAAAAATGCTACTATAAATATGTTGAAGTATATGGGAACATTTTTCTTATTAATGACTTCCTTGGTGGTATATGCCCACAGGAAACTCTGGTTCAAAAGTATATAAGTATTTTAGTCACATTAGTTGCATAATTCCAAATTGCTTTCCAATATGGTCATACCATTTCACATTTCCACCAACAATGTATTAATGTGTCTAATTTTTATTGTTAGTGAACCTAATTTTTTTTTGCAACTCCTCCAACACTGCTGCCATTTTATTTATTTATTTGTAATTTGCAGGGTTTGAGGTGAAACCTTGGTATTGTTTTCATTTACATTTCTCTTATTATCAATGGTTTGAAGCATTTCTAATGAGGTCATGAACACTTTGCAGTTCTTTTGAGAACTGTTTGTTCATATCTTTTGATCATTTATGAATGAGGGGATGGCTATTAGTCATATATGCAAATTATGTATATATATTGCTTATATATCTTGGATACTAAACTCTTATTGGAGAAATATGATACAAAGATTTTCCCCATTCAATCATTTCCTTTCTTATTCTAGATGCATTAAAATTCTCTGTGCAGAAGCTTTTCAGTTTCAGGTAAGCAAAGTTATCTATTTAATCTTTTGTGATTGCAAAAAAATCACAAAATATATGATTTTGATGGAATACTATTGTGCTATAAGAAATGATGAACAGGATGGTTGGTTAAAAATACTTCTACCCATGCATGTGAAAGATAAATGATCTCTCTCTCCTAATTTTTTTATAGTACAGAAAAAATTATAAATAAATGGAATAAAAGAGAAATACTTCATGCTTCTTTTATACACCATAAGATAAGAAAAATAATAATTAATATAGTGAACATAAACAAAAGATAAGTTAAAAGAATCAATTACAAAATTCTGAATAATGAGTGACAAAGAACAAATCATGGAAATAATAACTATATTAAGAAGTCATGATAACAATAAAACAACATACCAAAATTTTGGATATGTATCAAAAAAGTCTTCAGAGGAAAAATTATTAATGAAAACAGGTATTAAAAATAGAATTAGAAATGATTAATTAAATGAATGTTCAATTTAAAATCTAGAAAATAAAAATTAAAAAAAAGTACAAAAGAGGAAATCCTACAAATTAGAGAAGAAATAAATAACATTGAAATTAAAAGACTAGAATCATAAGCACAAATCAAGTTTTTAAAAAATTAACAAAATTAATAAACTTTTAGCTAACTTTTGTAAAAAGAATAGATGATAATATCAAATGACCAATATAAAAAATAAACAAGGTGAAATCCTGGCAAAGAAGAAGCAAAAATAATTATCAGTCAATCAATAAGCATTTATACACTATATACCAAGTAGCATGTTAAGTTCTGGGGTTGCAAAGAAGGACAAAAATAGTCCCTGCACTCAATGAGTTTATATTCTAATGAGGGAGGAAAATACTTAAATAACTAGATACATACACAATGTATACAGAGTACTCTTGCTAAATACAGTTATATGTCAGCAAAACTGATGATTTAAAAGAAATAGCTTAAGCTTAACTATAAAAATACAAAACACACCAAGAAACAAAACATAAAATAAAGATCTTAAACAACACAAATCTCAGAAAATTAAAAATGAGCTCATATTGAAACTACAAAAGAAAATTTCCTGGCCTAGAATTACCTAAAGGTGAATTTTGTCAAATATTAAAGATCAATTAATTATTCTTTGACATTGTGAAATAAAATATACTACCAAACTATTTTTGTGCACACAAATATTTATATGTATGTGTATATATATAGTCCTAATGCACAGACTATGGAGAGATAAGGCAAAGGAGAACTGCAGAGAAGAATATCTAAAAATGTTGATGCATTTTCTTTTTTTTTTTAAGAATTTGCTTCAATTTGCATTCCAAATTCATCAATTCTTTCTCTGAAAGAGGGTAGCACTTTTCATCATGGGTTTTTTGGAATTGTTTTATATCATTATTTTGATCAGAGTAACTAAGACTTTCACAGTTACCACCTTAACACTATTGCTGTTACTGTGTCTAATATTCTGGTTCTGCTCACTTCACTTTGCATGAGTTCATATAAGTCTTCCCAGGTTTTTTCTAAAACCATCTTGCTTATATCATTTCTTATGGCACAATAGTATTCAATCATATACCATATGTTCAGCCCTTCCCCAATGCATGTGCAATCCCTTGATGTCCAATTCTTTGCCGCCACAAGAAGGTCTGCTATCGGTATTTTTTTTTTTTTTACACATATGTCTTTTTCCCTTTTCTTTGATCTCTTTGGGATACAGACCTACTAGTGGTATAACTGCATCAAAGAGTAGGTACAGTACTATATCTCTTTGGGCATAGCTCCAAATTGTTCTTCAGAATGCTTGGACTAGTTCACAATTCTACCAACAAAATGCATTAGTATCCTCATTTTTCCATAGTCCCATCAGCATTTGTCATTTGCCTTTTTTGTCATGTTAATCAATTTGATAGGAGTCAGGTGGCATCTCAGAGTTGTTTTAATTTGCATTTTGCTAATCAGTAGTGATTGAGAGCATTTCTATGTGACTATTGACAGCTTTTATTTCTTCTGAAAACTGCCTGCTCATACCCTTTCACCATTTCTCAAGTGGGGAATGGCTCTTATTTTTTATGAATTTGGTTCAGTTCCCTATATGTTTGAAGAATGAAGCTTTTATCAGAGAAACTTGCTATAATTTCCTCTCAGTTTCCTGTTTTCCTTCTAATTTTGACTATATTCATATTGTTTGTTGAGAAGTTCTTTTTAATTTCATGTAATCAAAATTGTCTTTTTATTTCCTGTGATTCTCTATATCTCTTGTTTGGTCATAAACTCTTCACTTATTCATATATCTGACACATACATTTTTTTCCATGCACTCTTGATTTGCTTATGATATCACCTTTTATGTCTAAATAATTTATCCATTTTTGACCTTATTTTGGTATATGGTGTGATATGTTGTTCTATGTCTAGTTTCTTCCAAACTATGTTCCAGTTTTCCCAGAAATTTTTGTCAAATGGTGAATTCTTACCCCCCAAAACTTGAATCTCTTAGTTTATCAAATGGTAGATTATTATGGAATTTTATTATTGTGTATTGTGTAACTAATCTATTCCACTGATCTACCACCAATTCTTAGCCAGTACTAGATTTTTTTTTTCATGATTACCATTTTGTAAAATAGTTTGAAATCTGGAATTGCTAGGCCACCTTCCTTCACATTGTTTTTTTGTTGATTCCTTTTATATTCTCGACATTTTGTTCTTCCAGATGAATTTTGTTATTATTTTTTCTAGCCCTATAAAATAATTCTTTGGTAGTTTGATTGGCATGACACTTATGAATAAGTAAATTAACTTGAGTATAATTGTCATTTGTATTTTATTGCTTCAGCATATCCATAAGCAATTAATGTTACTTTAATTGTTTAGATCTGTCTTTATTGGTGTGAAAAGTATTTTGGAATTAGGTACATATAATCCTTGGGTTTGTCTTGGCAGGATGATTCCCAAGTATTTTAGAATGTTACCAGTTATTTTAAATGGAATTTCTCATTCTATCTCTTGCTGTTAGGTTCTGTTGGTAGTATATAGAAATGCTATGATTTATGTTGATGCATTTTCAATTAAATCCTAGCATAGAGTATATTAAAAAATAAATCACTCTGACCAAGTTTTACTTATATGAAAATTGCAGCAATGGTTTGACGTTAAGAAAATAATGTTGCTAATAGTATTAAAAACAATAACACCCTAAACCTAATTATCAGAGTAATAGAATAATATAGTCTTTGATAAAAAATATTAATTTTTATTAACAATGCATAACATTCATTTATTCCCTAAAAACATGGGCATAGAAAGGCCATTTTTAAAGTAACAAGAAATATAATAATATAGAGCCAAAATTAGCATTATTTACAATAAGAAAACTCTAGACAATTTCCCAATAAATACAGTTATAAAGCAAATATTCCCCTTTCCCCACTCTTATTTGGCTTATGATTATTGATATAAATTTTGAAATTATTGATATAGAGGTCATCTAGTTTTATTCTTATTTTACAGATAAGAAAATTGAGGCACAGAAAGAGTAAGTGTTTAGCTCAGAGTCAAACAAGTATTAAGTAATGGAGTTGGGATTACCACCTAGGTAATCATAATCCCAAACTAATGTTCACTATTTAGTTTTGATCCTAAAATTGTTTACAATAATAATGACAAGAAAAA
Organism: Petaurus breviceps papuanus; assembly: GCF_028583685.1. Lineage (NCBI taxonomy): Eukaryota > Metazoa > Chordata > Mammalia > Diprotodontia > Petauridae > Petaurus > Petaurus breviceps. The sequence goes on from NW_027185810.1 coordinate 3,878,441, forward strand.
GAAATAAAAAACTTGAACATGGGCAAAAAATATCATTTTCCCTACTCTCAGAAAATGTGGTTTACTTAGAGAGCATCCAACAATTATTAAAGAGACAACTTACTTTGATAAAGTAGCAGAACTACGTCAGTAAAGTAGAACATTACAAAATAAATTGACAAAGATCATAAGAATTTCTATATAGCAATAATGAAATCTAGGGGAACCATATGATCAGCCAGACTGTGGATTAATCACTTTCTGTAAACCTTGTCAAGTCTTCTACCTGAAAAGAAAGGAAATACATGATAAATTAATTACAGATAAATCCACAAGATAAGAAGACAAAGTAAAAACCTCTAGACAAAGTAAAAACTTTATGGATTCATTTCAGAGAACCTTAATACCTAGAGGTCTTATTTCACTCAATGACCCATCTCCAGTCATCTTCACACACACACACACACACACACACACACACACACAATAACAAAATCTAGAAGGAAACAAACAAAAGAGAAGTCCCATTCAAAAAATACTTACTAAATGCCAAAAATGTCGACATTATTGTAGACACTATGTGTACAGCTTAGCTACTTTCTTTAGCTAATTCCAAATTGCTTTCCAAACTAGTTAGTTACACCAAATCATAGTTCTACCAACATTGCACAAAAATCCCTATCTTTCCTCAACTCCTCCAACATTAATATTCCCATCTTTTGTCTTTGCCTATTTTCTGAGGTGAGATGAAACCTGAGAATTATTTTAATTTGCATTTCTCTTGTTAGTTATTTTTATTTTAGAAATGTGGTTGCTGATCATTTATAATTCTTATGGGAATTTTTTATTCATATGCGTTGACCACTATCTATTGGGGAATACTTTTAGTTTTTATGTAGTTCTATTAATTGTTTATGCAAAATATCAGAGATATTTGAGGCAATGATTTTGGCAAGGCAACCAATTCCCCTCTCATCTTCATTTCATTAATTTGGTTCATGCAGAAGCTTTTCAGTTTCATGTAATATAAATCATCTATTTATCTTTTGCAATCACTTTTATCCCTTGTTTGGTTCAGAATCCACCCCTAGACATTATTGTGAAAATTAACTGATCTGCTTCTCTTCAATTTTTTTGATAGTATGATCTTCAATATTTGGTTCATATTTTGAGTTTATTATAGTATATGTTACAAGATATTAGTTTAAAACTAGTTTTTACAAGACTATTTCCCATTTCCCCGAGCCATTCTTGTCATATAGGGAATTCTTGTTTTCAGATTTACTGAATACTAGGTTATTTAATTCTTATTTGTCTAGTCTTTTTTTTTTAAAGCAATTGGGGTTAAGTAACTTGCTCAAGGTTACGTGGCTAGTTATTTTGTGTGGGTGCTAAGTATCTGAGGCCGGAACCAATCCCGGCTCTCCTGACTCCAGGGCCAAAGCTCTTACTGCACCACCTGGCCGCCCCTTGTCTAGTCTTAGTATCAAATTGTTTGGATAATTACTTCTTTTTAATTTAGTTTGAGGCCAGATAGTGTTATTTTCCCCTTCAATCTTAATTTCTTTGTCATTATTTTCTTTGCTATTTTAGAAGTTTTTTTCCTCAAAATGAATTTTATTATCATTTTATCTAGTTCTGAATTTTCTTGGTAGTTTGATTGCTAAAACATTTTAACTGTAAATTAATTTTGGTGCTATTTTCATTTAGTTATATTGGTAGAGCCCAATCATGAGTACTAAATATTTCTTGAATTATTTAAGCATGTTTTTATTTCTTTAAGGAGCATTATGTAATTGCATCAGGCAGCACGGGAATTAATTGTGCTTTGAGATATTGACTCCCAAATATTTAAGGCATTTAATAATATTTAGTGCATTTAATATAGTTATTTTGAATGGGATTTTCCTTCCTATTACTCCTTGCTGTATTTTGTTATTGGTAGAAATGCTGCTGATTCTTGTGGGTTTATTTTGCAAACTTCTATTTGACTGAAGCTATTGTCTCAATTAGTTTCCTTGATGATTCCTTATGATTTTGCAAGTGAATCATTACTCAATCAGCACCCAGGGGCAGTTTTGTCTCCTCTTTTCCTATCTGTATATCTTTAATTTCTTTTTCTTCTCTAATGGCATTCACTGCCATTTCTGGAACCACAATAAGTAACAGTGGGAAAAGTTGCATTTTTACTTTATTCTCATAATTATGAAAACATCCTAGCATTTACCCATTGCATATAGCACTACTTTTTTGGTTTTAGATTCATATCTTTTTTACATATAAAAATAATTTTTATACCTATTCTTTGTAGAGGTTTTAGCATGACTGAATGTTGAGATCAATGTGATAATATTTATAAAACACTTAGTACAGTGCCTGGCACATAGTAGGTGCCTAATAAATGCTTGTTACTTCCCTTTTCTCTTTGAATTTTTTTCAAAGGCTTCACTTACTAGCTGTGTAATACTGGTCAAGATGCTTAACCTTATTTGCCTCAGTTTCTTTATCTGTAAAATAAGATGGAAAAGAAATGGCAAATCATTACAATATCCTTGCCAAGAAAACCCCAAATGGGGTCATGAAGAGTCAGACACGACTAATTCACTAAACAACAACAAATAATAACCACATGGAAGCTTGTTCCAAAGTAATAAAAAATGCAAATTCAAACAGCTGTAAAGATCTCACTCTCAGCAAACTATCAACATTGAAAAAAAAAAGAAATAGTTGATACTGGTTGACTTGTGGATTCACAGGCACACTAGTGCACTGTTGGTAGAGCTGTGAATTGGTCCAGCCTTCCTGGAAAACAATATGAAATTATATAAACAAAGTGGCAAAAACAATATACACAGACTACAATAATATAAATAGAAAGAACCATAAAAAAAGAAACTAAACCCTTTATAATTACAACAAGTTTGGCTACAGAGAAAAATGGGGAGAAGAGGATTTTCCTTCTTTCATGGCAGAGTGTGAAATATTAATAGACTGTCAAATATATGTTGGTTAGTTTTAATGAACTGCTTCTTTTTTTCTTTTTAAATATTTATTACAAGTGATAGTTCACTGAATAGAGGAAGGTACAAGGAATATATCCAGAAATGAATGTAATGTAAAAATAAAAAGAAGATAAACATTTCTTTAAAGATGCAAGAGAATGTCATCTTTGAAGGTGAAATTTCAACTGCTATGATAGACTAGTAAAGAGAGGAATTTTTATTCTTGCACCCCCTCAAATCATGTTGAGATGACATAATGTTAGAGGTAGAAAAGATCTTATAGATCACCTAGTCTAATACCTTTATTTTTGTTTTTTGCTTTTTGGAGGGCAGTTGGGGTTAAGTGACTTGCCCAGGGTCACACAGCTAGTTTTTGTGTTAAGTGTCTGAGGCTGGATTTGAACTCAGGTCCTCCTGACTCTAGGGTTGGTGCTCTATTCACTGCACCACCTAGCCTCCCCTAATACCTCTATTTTACAGATGAGGAAACTGGTGTCTGGAAAAATTAAGTGACTTGCCCAACATCATACATCCAATACATGGCAGACAAAGAACAAGAACCAGGAATGTTGTAAGGCTCAAATGAGATAATGGATACAAAATCTTTGCAAAGCTTAAGGCACTATATAAGTGCCAGTTATTGTTGTTATTGTGAGTTTATAGCCAGCAGACCTCCATTCTGGTGATGATTTCATTCCATGAGCCTTCTACTGCACTTCTGCTGAACTCAAGCAAGGTTTATAGAGCAATTGTTCTAATCCACCTGTTCTACTTGGGGAAGTCTTCACATACTTGGGGGTAATACCCCCCCCAACTCAGCAATGGATTTGAGGTCATTGGTTGAACTTGGTTGAACCCATTTGCTGAGGCAATTTTACCAGGGTGTGTCTGCTGAGTATGTACAGCTTATTGGAGCCACAGATGAGAGTTGGGTGAGAGGTGGACACCAAGGGTGAAAGACCAACCCTGAAAAGGGCTCAGCAAGGCAACACAATAACAGTGCTGATCTTCCCTGAACACCCCATATACCCGTCACCCAAATTACAGATTCACAGAGCTGGAAGGGATTTTAGGGAACATTTAGTTTTACTCATTTTATTTTCTTCAGTCTACTCATTTTATTTTCTTCAGTATTTTTGGGTCTCCTTTAGCAGGCTGTTGACTCGCTTTTCATGATTTTCTTGCATCATTTTCATTTCTCTTCCCAATTTTTCTCCACTTCTCTTACTTGGTTTTCCTGAACTCCTCCATGGCCTGTAACCAATTCATACTTTTCTTGGAAGCTTTTGATGCAGGAGTTTTGACTTCATTGACTTCTTCTGTTTCCATGTTTTGATCCTTTTTGTCCCCAAAAGGATTCTATGGTCTGATTGTGCTTCCTCTGCTTGCTCATCTTGCCAGTCAATTACTTGACTTTTGAGCTCTTCGCCATGGTAGAACTCTGCTTCCAAAGTGGAGAGAGCTGTGTCCCAAATCACTGGGGTTTTCGTGAATGTTGTCAGAGGTCTGAGGAAGGTGCCCTCCCTATAGCCACCACAAGCTCTGGAACACTGGAGTTTCACACCCCAGGACCACCTCCCAAGACTGCAATCCAGATCCAAGTAGGTCAAAGTAAGAACGATTACCTTCTGAATGGTTGCTTGGTCCCTCTATAATCTGCAGGCCAGGAGTTCTGGAGGCAGCCACTTAGCAGCGGCTGCAGGAGCCACACCTCTGCTACCTCTCATTCCGGGGGTAGGAGCCAGACCATGCTCTTCCATTACCCAGTTCCAATAGAGTTCCCCACTGACCTTTTACTTTCTCTTTGGTGCTTATAGCTTGAGAAGTCTGGAAACCACCACAGTTTCCAGTGATTCACTCTCCTGAAGTCAGCTCCAGCTGGTATGCTGCTGGTCAGGGCTGCCCCAGGTCTGGGCCCACACTGCTCATGCAGGGCTGTGCTCAGTTCCCACTCCAATGAGATACACCCTTCCTGTTGGCCTGCCTGGCTGCCTTCAGCAGGAGATGTGTTTCTCTCTGTCATTTTGTGGGGTCTGTAGCTGTAAAATTTGTTTAGAGTCATATTTTACAGGTATTGGAGGTGGTTGGGGTGGGAGCTCAGACAAGTTCTTGCTTTTAGTCTGCCATCTTGGCTCCACATCCCAGTCTACTAATTATAAAAATGAGGAAACTGAGGCCCAGTGAATTTATGGGACTTGCCCAAGGTAGTGGAGGAAGGATTTGAACCCAAGTCCTCTGACTCCTAATCCATTGTTCTTTCCACTGTACCACTTATGACATTTGCTCTATGGAAAAAATTCTATGGGGAGCATTTCTTATAAACTTTTAAAAATTATGATTTAAAAATTCCATCCATTCACTAAAGCAGAAGAGATTTCCAGGGAATCTGCATCTGTCAAAACAACTGTTGCTGATAGAATATCATAATTGATGTGTCCTTAATAATTGTGGGGCATGTAAACTATAAATGAATCTTGCTGTGTTGCTCACAGTAACAAACTATTCAGAACAAGACTCAACTGATAGCAAACTATGTTCAAATAGAGGGTTTTTTCTGCAAAAAAGCTTTTATCATCTATTTAATTAGAACGCTGCTCCTAACTAAAGCTCATTAAGTTAAAATAAAAAAAAACTCTCAACACCCAACACAATAGTTTTAATTTATATACCATGAAGGACAAAATGCTCCAAACCCCAACTTACTTTCTCAGGGTCACAAGAGGAAATACATTCTTTAGAGAGGCAGCTGCTTTTGAAAAAGTGAGAGCAAAATGCTACCTTAAAAGTTGACCAACATTTTCAGAATACATTTCTATGAATATTATAATCTAAGTCATTGCAACAACCAGTTGCATGAGAGGGCTCACAATAGGCAAAGTAACAACTTTCTGATTTCATTTATCTCCCTCTGGTTTAACTGCATGACCTGATAATAAAAGGCCACGATTACACACCTACAAATCTTCAAATGATTTTCTTCTGAGAAGAGGAAGGAAATAAATTAAAAAGTTGAATGCAGAGTCAAACATGGTGTAAAACTCAGCTAGAGTTTCTGGGTATTTCCTTTGGCAAAAATTACCCAGAAGTTAGCCAACCTCTGTGTGATAAAGGATCAGGGGTGTGCTGAAGCCAGTTCAAAATGGCTTACAAGAAGCAACTGTTAAATTTTCAATGTAAACTTTTATACTTTGGAAATGACAAGTACTGCAAATCAAGATTTGATTAGATAAATTAATTTGTCTTTAATTTATTAACTTGGGAGTGGCTAGGTGGCTCAGTGAATAGAGCACTGGCCCTGGAGTCAGGGAGACCTGAGTTCAAATCCGGCCTCAGACACTTGACACCCTTACTAGCCGTGTGACCTTGGGCAAGTCACTTAACCCCAACTGCCCTTTCTTCCCCTCCAAAAAGAAAAAAAAATTATTAACTTGCTTTCATTAATTATCTAGATTTAAGAAAATGATGGAGCAAACATTAAACATTTGCTAGCACGTTGCTAAATGAGCTTCAGTAATGCTGATCATGTATATACTCAGGATAACAGGAGCAAAGGTCTAAAATTGGAAGGAACCCCAGTAAACTTTTAAGAGTGGAGTGAGCATGAGGTAGTGATAAGTACTATTAATGCTAGTTACTAAAATGAATAGGGTTACAGAGAAGTGCCTGAAAGACCCAACAGTGTGTGCAGGATGGAGGTGGGAAGGATCAGTGCTGCTGAGCATTCAATTGGGGAGAACATCTGTGCCTCCTTAATAGGCAGGTGGGTGTGTGCAGCTTGTTGTAGTGCTTGGGAGTGGCTTTTAAAAGTGTTGAGGAGTATGTGTGTAATAATAGTCATATGCAAATGTGTTATGTGTCCTTGGTCTCCATAGCCAGGAAGATGGATGATCATGATATATAATTCAATGAAAAATGTCCTAACCAGTCTTGGGAAATAGTTCTTCCTGTAACTGTGCAGGTTTTGTTCAGTCATTTTTCATTTGTATCCGACTCTTTGTGACCCTGTTTGGGATTTTCTTGGCAAAGATACTGGAGTAGTTTGTCATTTCCTTCTCCAGCACATTTTATAGATGAGGGAACTAAGGCAAAAAGGGTTAAATGACTTGCCCAGGGTCGCACAGCTAGTGTCTGCAGCCTGATTTGAACTGAGGAGGATGAGTCTTTCTGACTCCAGGCCCAGAGCTCTATTTACTGCCCTACTGTAGTTGCCTCAGTGACTATAGATCTGCATGATTATGTTGCAAAATGGAGTGACTTGCACACAAATAGATACTTAATAAGTGTTTGTTGAATCAGATTGAATTGAAAGTGTTACATTTGAAGTTAGAGGACCTAGGTTTAAATTTGATTGTGCTGATAATTACTTGTATGACCTTCACTTAGATGGGCATCAAATCATCTGATTGGATTGATATAGTACCCTCTTCAGGACCATTCCTCTAACTTTCACTTATCCCTGTAGGTTGGGTCCCCAGAAGGGTGATGTCTGGCTTTTAGGGATAAGTCCAAGGGAGCTCCTAGCAGTGTGCTTCCCATTAGTGATCAGCCAGCAGACTTATTTAGTTCTTAGCAATATCATAGTAAGAACAGTAATTATAAGAGATTCCCCCCCCCCAAAAAAAAAAAAAACCAGGGCAACCTATTCCACAAATGTAGAGTTCACAGGACAGGAACAGTGTGGTTATGAATTTAAGAAACAGTGGTAGTGAGGTACACATGCAGAAGTTATGTATGACCAAGGCAACTCACAACTACAGAATTGCAGAGACTGAATGTCCTTTCTCCAGAGAGTCTTCACAAACTTCAGGATGGAGCATGATATCCATGATAGATATGTCATGTAATGTCATGTAGCTTCTAGGCTGGGATGGCCCCTCACAGGTAACGATGTTCCTACGAGGTGGGTGACTTGGCTGGGCTTCTTCTTCACCGGACACTGTGTCTCTGCCGATGGGATGTATCTGGGGCCATGCTGGCCTAGGTAAGCTGTTTGGTGACTGGGCTAGCTTCTTATAGGGCATGGAATCTTTACTGAAATGACCTTAAATGGGCAGCTATGGTCTCCAATAGCTCCAGCTTCATGCTTTTTCTAGGTGCTATTGTGCTGTAAAGCCAATCACAAGCAGCTCCCTTGAGGACTACTGCTGTGAATAACTTTAAGGATCTAATTGCATAGTATAGTGAACTCTCTATTTATTCAGCAATAACCTAAAGCAAAATATTCAAGAAACTAAAGCACAAAATTCACAACAATATAACATAAAAACTTATTGCTAAGGTGGACACATAGTCTTAAACAAAACAACATTCAGTAAGTCACAATCTCCTCAATCAATATAGAGTACCCAAGTAAAGTCTTCTTTCATCTTGACTTGAGGCTGGCTTCCAATCATCCTTAAGGAGTAATCATACTTAAGCCAGGGGCAGCTAGGTGGCACAGTGAATAGAGCACCAGCCCTTGAATCAGAAGGACCTGAGTTCAAATCTGGCCTCAGACACTTGATACACTTACTAGCCATGTGACCTTGGGAAAGTCACTTAATCCCAATTGCCCTGCCTTCCCCCCTCCAAAAAAAAAGACAAAAAATTCATTCTTAAGCCAATCATCCTTAAGGGGTAGCAGATAGCACAAACACCATCTACCCCTAGGTCAAAGTAAGTTACAATATCATCAGTCAGTACTGAGTACCCAAGTAAAGTCTTCTTTCATCTTAACTGGAGGCTGATTTCCAAATCCCATGGCAACTCTTCCATAGGCTGGCCACTCCCAACTCTTGCCTGGATTCACCCTACTCTTGCCTGGATTCACAGGTAGGCAGATCTCTCAGCTCTTGCCTGGACTTGCCTGGACGTAGGCAGCTCTCTGCTCCTGTTTCATACCTCAGCTTACGGGGATAGCTCTTTGAAATTTCTATTTCTAGGAAGACAAAGCTTAACATAGCTACAACAATATTTACACACATTGCCAGCACTGTCATCTCAATTCACTTTCTGTCTGACAAAGTAACACAAACCAGCAGACAAAGCTTCTGTCTGAGAAATCAAAAACAAATCAACAGTAAAGTCCCAGGACGTCTGTAAAGTAAAGTCCTATTCCAGGGCTTCTGTATCAGCAGTAAAGTCCTTTTCCAACAGACAGAATGCTTCACTCTGACAAAGTAACATCAGCATAGACAGAAGAGACAGAGTCTCTCTCTCAGTTCTGCTCGGTCTCAGCTCATGCTAGAGCTTACCTCTGTTCTTCTCTTCCTGTCCTTTCAGCAATTTCTGTTCTTCTCTGCTCTTTCAGCAATCTCCTCCCACCATGGGCTCCATGTGATGACATGTTAGGCCTATTAAGGGCAGGGAAGGTCTCCAAACTCCCTTAGGCCTATTAAGGGCAACACAACGGTGTACTGTTTCCAACAAAGATTTGACACAATCAAAGGCGAGGCTCAAAGGCTCTTGAATAGCTGAAACAAGGAGCAAAGCACTACTTTGTTTGCCATTACCAGTGCAAAGAAGCCTATCAGATCCTGCTCCATCAAGACCTCAGTTCTGGGCTTTGTCACTGGGAAGTGACAATAGAGGGGCGTAACCATTCCTTCCTAACTATTCTTCCTGGTTCAGAGCTCCCTGGCTCTTTGATGAGAGACCTTATGCTAATCTATGGTGACCATTCAGTACATTATCTACTCCCCTCTTCCCAACTTTCCTATTACTGTTAAGGGTCAGTCATCCATGCTCACAACCTGAGCATCATCCTCAATTCCTCACTCACCCTCTATACCCAATCAGTTATAAGGTCTTGCCATATCTACCTTTGTAACATCTCTCATACATGCCCTTTTCTGTCTCCTTACACTGTCATGGCCTGGGGCAAGCCTGCATTACCTCATGCCTGGACTATTGCAGTGGTTGGTTTCCTTGCCTCAAGTCTCTTGCCTCTCCAATCCATCCTCCAATTTGCTGTCAAATTGATCTTCCTATAGCATATCTTACCATGACACTCCCTTCCCCCTTTCATTAACTTCCAGTGGCTCCTTATTACCTCCAGGGTCAAGTACAAAAATCCTTATTTGGATTTTAAAATCCTTCATAACCATAATCCTTCCCACATTTCTATTCTTTTTAGCTCTTATTTCCCTTCTCATATGCCATTATCCAATGACACTGAACTCCCATGTTATTTAAGCATGGCACTTTATCTCTTGATTCTGAGTATTTTCACCCTATGTCTGGAACTTTCTCCTTCCTCATTTCTGCCTCCTGACTCCCCTGGCTCTCTTCAAGTCTCAGCTAAAACCCCACCTTTGAGAGTTTTTTCTAGTCCTCCTTAGTTTTAGTACCTTCCCTCTGAGACTATCCTCTATTCATCCTGTGCATGTCTTATTTGTACAGAGTTGTTTATGTGTTGTCTCCCCCACTAGAATATGAGCACTTTGAAATCATGAACTAGTATTTTTTTTGCCTTTCCATGCATCCTCAGTGCTTAGTACAATGCCTGGCACATAGCTTGATAAATGCTGTTTCACTTGCCTTGACTCACAAAAAATTACTAGAATCAGATTTTCCAACTAAATATTTGCAAATATGTAACAGATATATGCTATTGTTATTATAGCAACCCTTTCCACCAAAAGAGACTGCAATCAGTTTGTTAAAGTTGTCTAAAGCATATAGAAATTTTGTGACTTGCTGAGGGTTGTTCAGTTAGTAATTGTTTGGGCCAGTACTTATGGACAGGTCTTGTCATGAGCTCCTAGGCCAGCACCCTCACTACTACTCAACACACCCTCTAACACACCTAAAAGTACAGAAACACCTAAAATAGTAAATAACAACAAAATTGACCAAATATCCATCTGGAAATAGTAGCTTGGTACATATTATTCATACAGGTTAGAGAGTCTGAAAGATAATTTTTGCTCATTGGAAGGGATTGTCACAAATAATAATATATTGTTGTTTACACCTAAGATTCCAATGGATTATTTTACTCTGCCCATATGTCCCTAAGTCAACTTTTCTTTCTTTGGCTACACCTACACATCCCTCTGTTTCTATTCCTGTGACTGAAGATTTTCATTTAGTTCCTGGATTATAGCTGTAATTACTGTTTTGTGATTATACCATATCCCATCACATTAAACTACAAAGAAGATCTGGACATTGTATTCTGTGGATGTGCTAAGCAAACAAAAGTTGTTTTGTTTCTCTCTGGTAAGTCCATGTGTAATAACATGATTCTAAAGAAGTTGGGGACTGGAAAATTACATTGCCATGTCACATTCATTTAATGTATTTTCTTTGGATTCTGTTAGGGTGGGAAGGGAGGGGGACCCTAGTGTTTTGTTTTTCTTTGTAAGAGTGGAATAGAGCTGGAGGCTTAGAGAACTGATGATGGGAAACAGCTTGGTGTTTCTGGTTAGAAATGTTATCAACATTTATACGTTGGTTTGAATTATAAATCATGAAGCCTCACCACTGTTATGTACCCCTGGTGACTCAGTAGTTTGTATAAAAGTGAATTGTTAAATCCAACCCTTAATATAGTGAGAGCCAATTTTTAAGAGAGTTGAGACACTATATTACTATATGTCAGTGCTATAAAAATTAAAGTAGATTAACTTTAATTTCATTTGGAGATTTAATTTTATTTGGAGAGAATAGCATGGCATAGTAGAAAGAACCCTACAGTCAAAAGACTTGGGTTTGAATCCCAGCTGTGTTACTTATTATGTGACTTTAGGCAAGTCATGTAACTTCAGAGAATTTGTTTCTCTATTACCTATAAAATGAGGGGGCCTGACTATATGATCTATGATCCCTTCCATTCCTAACAATCTGTGAGTCATTTTAACTCTCTGACCTTTAGTTTTCTTATCTCTAAAATGGAGCTAATAATATTTACATGACTTCCACGCAGGGTTTTTCATATTCTTCTTCCTACAAATAGTTGAAATTGGATTTATTAGAGATACAGTGGAATAGTGAACATGCTGGACTTTGTGTCAGGAAGACATAGGTTCAAATCCCGTCTCCAAATTTCACTAATCTCTCTGAACCTCAGTTGTTCATTTGTAAAATGGGAACATTGTCATTTGTAGCATTGTTGTGATATAGCCAGGAAACAATGTCTATAAAATGTTTTGCAATCCTCAAAGCACTTTTAAAATGCTCTTGCTATTAGCAATGTAAGTACCACTTTTATTTGACTCTTACTGTATACAAAATGATTATGTTATCTTTTTGAGGGTATCATCTTATCTCCCCACTCAGACTGTAGAAACTTAAAAGAAGGGGTAGTATTTGATACTTCTTTTTATCCTCAGAGAATGATACTTCTAATCAGTGAGTGCACTCATGGAACACTCTGCCTGTCCACCTGTGATCTCTTGCCTAGTCTCAGTACACCCCTCCACTAGACCCAGAGTCTTCTTCCACCTCTGCAACACTACCTGCTTTGGCCACACCCAGCATGGAGGATCAGATAGTGACTAATATCTAATGCCAATGGCCTTTGTGGATACTGAGAACTTTACACCTCCTATTAACTCTATACCTATCAAATTCATACCAACTATTACTCTCCTTATTTTTACATTGCTTAATCACCAATCATCTGGGAGTAAAGCAGCCCTACCCCTACCTCCTATTCTCTCTTCTCCATCTTCCTCAACCTTTCTATACCCATGTCCCTCTCAACTGTGTCTACCCCTTTTGTTGTACCCTCTGGAATTCTCATTCCATAATGAACAAACTTCCCTTCATTCTGGGCCACTTCTCATACTCTTGTTTAAATGTTCCCACTGATATCTATCTACCCCAAAGCGATATTGTATCCATGGTCATCCTTCCTAGTACTGGCAGTACCTTCTTTAACACCATTCTCCTCCCCCGCCCCCTGCCCAACACAATTGACTTTATTTGAATGGGAAATTCTTGCTCCCCATTATCACTCCAAGACTCTCCTTTTGCTCCCATCACTATGCAACTTCTCTTCATCAGAAGTCCATGCTATTAAAATTTTCCAACCTGCATAAATAATGGTGGCTATTGTCTACTGGTCCCAAGTCACTCTTCCTCCTTTCTCAAGGAGTTTAGCACCTGGTTCACTGTCTTCTATCTTCTCAAACTCCTTCCATTATACTAAGTTCCTTTACTAAGGAACAATTCCTACAGAATATAATGAACATTTATGCTGATGCTTTCTCTAACACCCTTTCCTCTCAGTTCCTCAATCACTTCAGATCTTATGACCTACTCCTCAAGTCCTCCTCAGTCACATACAAGTACGATCGTAGCCTGGATTTCATCATTCCCCTGAGTGTTCCACTTCCTTGACCCAAAACTCCAACATTCATCCATCAGATTATACCTCCTATCATTCCATTTCTCCCTGTGCTTAACACCTTCTGAGCCCTGTCTTCACCTTCACCCCTCAGTGTTTTTGCCATGTTATAAATGTACTTTCTTTCCTTCCCAATCTTAACCTCACAGTTAACCAATTCAACTCCACATTGTCCTCTACTCTTAAATTCCTCACTCCTTTGTCCTGTTGCCACTTATCCCTTGCCAAATTCCAGCTTCAAATTACTTCTATCATGATTCTCTAATACTCCTACTCACATGAGTGGAGAGGAAAGAAGTTGTACATTTATGCTGAATAGATACATTCCAAATTGATGCTATCCAACTTCACCTGGGCCCCCACTGCAGCAAGGAAATTTTTTATGCATTCCCACCTGATCACCTAGCTCACTTCTCAAAAAAGTTATGGTAAACCTCATCTCTCCTGCAGTGTCCCATATCTCATTTCTCCCATACTCTCAGTTGAAGATTTTGCTTCTTATGTTATAGATAAATTTGAAGTCATTCACCAAGAGTTCCTTCTTTTCCCCTTCTCTTCATCTCAAAACATCTTGACATCATCCTTACTATATCCTCTTTTCCTCCACACTCTAATAATGAAATAGCTCTATTCCCTGCCAAATCTAACCCTTTTATATATGACCTTGGTGTCCCACCCCCTCAGATTGCCTGCTCAAACATAATATCTCTCTCTCTCTATGTCTCTCTCTCCATCTCTCTGTCTCAGTCTCTCTTCTCTTCTCTCTGTCTCTCTCTGTCTCTCTGTCTCTGTCTCTCTCTCTTTCCCTTCATCAACTTCTCTTCTGAGAGCTTCAGTCAGCCAAGAAGGACTTATTAAGTTCCTACTGCATGTTAAGTGCTGTGCTAAACATTGAGGAGACACAGACAAAAAAAATCCCTGCTTCCATGTCTAATGGAGGAGGCTTCCTAGTTGTAAATAACTGTACTAACAAGATATAAACAAGATAAATAGGAGATTATTTCAGAAGGAAGGCACCAAGATTAAAAAGGACTAGGAGAGGCTTTTTTTGCAGAAAGTGGTACTTTAGCTGAAATTTGAAGAAAGCCAGAGAGCTAGGAGGTGGATATGAGGAAGAAGAGTTCCAGGGATGAGGGACAGCCTTCGGAAATGCCTATTGGACACTTCAAGCTGGATCTCCCACAGATGTTTCAAACTCAGAATCTCCAAAACAGAAAGTACTATCTTTCCCCTCAAGTATAGCCTCCTTCTAAATTTCTCTATTTCTAGCAAAGGCCTCACTATCCTTCCAGTGTCCCAGGTTTGCAATCATGTTATCCTTGATTCCTCCCCTCATACGCCACTCAAATGCAATGTTTCCAAAACTTGTTTCTACCTCCACAATATTTCTCACACCCCAAACCATCTTTTTGCTCACACAGGCCCCACCTTAGTTCCAACCCAATGCAATGAGAATGGGAATTTGAAGGTCTTCCCTGGCCCTTAATAGAACTAGGGGGAAGTTGGAAGATCTCCCCTGCTTTGAAAGTAAATATTGATCTTATATTGGTTTTTGGGAAGATTGAAGGATGCTGTGGCTTTCAGTGTTATTATGGCTTCTGAATATCTTTGGTACTATGATGGAATCAGATTACTGGTTTTGGGATTCAGTTTTCTGGTGTCTGAATAAACGCTTCAGTTCTGTTCTCTACCTGGAGAATCTGGTATATTTTGCAATCAAATGTCATGTGATACTTATAGTCACGGTCTTTATTGTGATCATAGGTACTGTAAATATTGCATTGGCGCTATACCTCTTATCTAGAATATTGCAATGATTTTCCTGCCTCAAGTATCTATTCAGTCTAATCTATTCTCTACTCAGTTACCAAAGTGATTTCCCATGGCTGTCATCCTCCTTTTCAATAAACTCTACCTATTGCCTCTAGGATAAAATATAAAAACCTCTGGCCCTTCACAATTTTGTCCCAACTACTTCTAACCTCATTGTTATGCTATGCTTTACCCAAACTGGGTATTTTTCTATTCCTCACATGCAAACTTCAACTTTTATCTTTGAACTGTTGTACTGGACATCCCAATGTGCCTAGAATACATTTTTCTTCTCCTTTGCATCATGGAATTTCTCTTTTCCTTCAAGATACAACTTAATCCTTTTCTTACTCCATCAGATCATAGCTCAGTGAAAGGAAAATACCTCAAAAGTCATATAGTTCAACTTCATTTTATAGATGAAGATACAAGGACTGGAGAAGTCACATAATCTACCCAAGGTCAAACAGATAACAAACAACTGAGCTAGGATTTGAATCTGTGTTCAGTGTCCTCTGACCCCAGATCCCAGTCCTCTTCCGCTATCAGATCTAAGACCAGCTTGGCTAGAGTGGAGTCCCTGGTTTAAAGAGTATAGCAAAATTCAGTTAAACTCATTAAACATTGAATTTATATTTACTGCCTCCAGGGCACTGGGGTAAGTGCTGGGGATACAGAGAGAAAAAATGTGACAGTCCCTGGTCTTAAGAAGCTTATAATCCTTTTGGAGAAACGTAGCATGTACACAAGCACTAAGTATATACGAAGAAATACAAAGCATTTTCAAAAGGGAGAGGAACACTTATAACTGGCAGTCTTTGCACATACTGTGTTTCCCCGATAATAAGACACTGTCTTATTATTTTTTTGGACAGAAAAACACCACAGGGCTTATTTTCAGGGGAGGGCTTATTTTAATGAACATTGACAGCAATTTTAATAAGCAGGTAAATGTGAACAAAAAAATGTACCTTTATTCAATAAGCAAATCACTGGAGAAGAACAGGATGACGCACTCACTGCTGCAGCTCTGATTGGATGCAGCTTGAAGCGCGGCTTGCGTTTCACCCAGGGCGGGGGGACGGTGCATACAGAGGGTATCGTAATGTAGCTTGTAGCGCAGGGGATAACCTTCACTACAGTAGCAATCTCAATAGGGCTTATTTTAGGGCGAGGGCTTATTTTAGAGGAATCTTACACAGTAAGGGGAGGGCTTATTTTTGGGATAGGTCTTATTATCGGGAAAACACGGTAGTAGGCGTTTAAGAAATGATTATTGGCTAACTCCAAGAAGCAGCCACACCCTGGTAAAATGGTCTTGGCAGATGAACTAAACCAGGTTCAAGGTAACTAACAGACCTCAGGCCTGTCAGTGAGTTAGAGGGGTGTCCACCCCAAACATGTGAAGACTTCACCTGGTAGAATGGGCAGATAAGAACAGTTAGTTCCAATAGCCTTAAAGTTGTCTGAAGCAGACACTATGGTGTCCTTGGAGCTTGGTCAGACAATGAAGATGTTAAGGTCATCTACTACATCCCGGGCTCCATCACTAATCTTGAGCTTTGTTCTTCCATTGGACACTCAGGAAGAGAAAGTGAGGCTGATGATTTTGTGCAAATCTGCCTCACTACAATCCAATTCATGCATGAATCTGTACATCACCCTGTGATATCATTAGCCCTCTAATGCACATTATGAAGTCTTTTAGAGATAAAACATCATTTCTCACAAGTTTTCCCAAGTGTTTTTGTGTTTTGCTATACATTCTTTACTCCGTTCTGACAAAACAAGAAGAAAAACAAAAACCATGACATGACTTCTAGGTCTTCTGTAAGCAAAATATGTAGCAGCTCTCTCATAGCCTCTTATGTCTCCTCTGCCAACCCTCCTCTTCCTCCATCTAGGAAAACAAAGTTTCTGTCAATGGAGCAAAGAAGCTTTTGCTGACAATACAACAAGGGTTTGGGTATAGAATATTACTGATGATTTCAGTGTTTCAGGCAGTCACTGAATAATGTGCAGAATTTTTTCCCCCTAATTTTAATTTGGTCTAACAAAAATCATCTGAAGTTGAACTAAAAGGGAAACTAATAAGAGCTGAAATATGTCAAATATAGATAGATTAATTTTCTGTAGTCATCAGAAATTTTTCTAAAAAAATATGGTCTGTGTCATTGATTTTGACCTTCACTTTGAGGACAAAGAGGACTCTCCATCCTCATTTCCCATGACTCCTACCTCCCCCCCCAAATTAGGATGTTTTATTTGGTGCCCTGTGAACATATCTTGTTTATTGCCATTTCTGTTCATTTGCTCTTGGATCCTTAAACTGCCCACCCTCCATCCCTGAACAGCCTCCTCCTTAACATCTATTCAATCCCGTTCATCCTTCAAGACCCAACCCAAATACACCCTCTTTCACAAAGCATACTTTAACTGCTTAAACCCACATCCTCCCTCCTCTGAAATCTGCCAGTTTGAAGGAGCTCATTTTTTATCAAACCATACACCGCTTTATATTTCCATTGAGCTTTGCATGTGTTTATATTATACCTCTTGAGCCAGATTGAATGATCCCTAAGTATAAGAACTATGCATTGTAGTTCTTCATACTCCTAACAAGGAATGCACAGGCATAGCACAATGATATATATATAATATGAATTTAATAGATTTTATTTATTTTTTCTGAAATTAAAAAATAAAACATTCCATAACATAGTAAAAGAGAAAAAAAAGATGATTGTACATGAAACTACAAGTCTATTTTGTACAATGTGCTATTCCTTTTAAATATATAATAAAGTTATCATGTAACTTTCTTTCCCCTCCTCCTTTTTTCCCTCTCCCCACCCTAAACATGGCTACTATTAGACACAAATATGTTTATGTATGTATATGTATATGTGAAATCATTCCATACATACTTCCATTTATCAGTTCTTTCTCTGGATGCAAATAGCTTCTTCTTTCATATGTCCTTTGTAGTTAATTTGGGTATTTATAAAAGTGTTTCAACTTCTTGGCGTCTATAAATTGAACTCAATATATATCTATTTGTAACCACTGATAAACAGTCAGAGCATATGAATAGGTATTTACTGAGTTTAATTTGTAGATGCCACGAAGTTGAAAGACCACAGATTATTTTATTTTTTTTTAAAGCAATTGGGGTTAAGTAACTTGCTCAAGGTTACATGGCCAGTTATTTCTGGGTGTGGTGCTAAGTATCTGAGCCCAGATTCGATCCCCCAGGTCATCCCAACACTGGGGCCAGTGCTCTTACTCACTGAGCCACCTGGCCGCCCCTAAGACCACAGATTATTGCTTGACTTTTCCCCTCATAGTCAAACAATTGGCAACCTAATTATAATAGTGTGAATTCTAATTATGTGAAATAAAGGAAAATGTCTCTTTCTATAGACATTTAGGGAGTTCACAAACCAAAGCGCAAGCGTTGTTCAGATTCAAGTTTGGAAGATTAAAGTCTCAACTAAATGGTGAAAGGTCAAAAAGGAATCAGAACTTTAGAGCAAGAAGAGATGTCAAAGTTTAATGTATAAACAGAAGTGCTGGTGACTAGTATGAGTTTTCAGTGTTTATCTGCTAAATCTAAGGGATCTTAATCATTTCTCATTTCTAAAGGATGAAGAAGAAGCCATGAAAACATAAAGAGTGCCTGTGAGGAGAAGAGAGAATCCTCTCCTTTAGCACCACTGCCAATGCTAATACCTTCTACCGTGGTGTTCTAGAAGAAGAGAGAATAATGAGAGGAATGACTGAGCTGAACTATGGACCAGCTGCTGACTGGCTATTGCCATCCTTGTCAGAGACAAAAATGACAATAGCAACAGCTATCATTTATATGGGTCTTTAAGGTTAGCAAAGTGTTATACAAATATTCTCTCATTTGTTAAACAAAACTGGTGATGTACAAAATCACCTTCATTTTTGTGCTCTTTCTGGCATTGAGCTATATGTCCAATTGTCATTCTTCAGGAATTGCATTTACTTTTGTTTTAAATTCCTTTTTAAAGAAATTGTTTTCTCCTAACTAATGAATCTCTTCAGTGCATTGCTGTCTTATGTATGTTCTCTATGAGTTCAAACACAGCTGAGAGGGAAGCAATTTTATGATGAGTCACTTAGAGGGAGCAATTATTGGTGGTCAAAGCTGAGACACATTCCCTAGTCAAAATAAATAAATGAGGGCTTATCACTATACATAAAATATATTATTGGTTCAAATTTCATAATTCCCTAAAAGCAGAAAAAATACCACATGAAGTCAGATCAAATGAACATCCTGAACTTACATTCATTCATGTGGGGGAAAGGAAGGGAGGGGGAAGTAGGGAAGGGAAGGAGAGGAGAGGAAGGGATGGAGAAATGGAGAGGGTGAAAGAATCCTTTCAATCCCTTCTTTCTGAGGTCATTTACTTCAGACACTACTTTTAGTACTTCTGTTCTGCCTAGGAAACTTTAATTCAACCAATAAGTCAACAAGCATTTATTACATGCTCACTATGTGCTAGGCACTGTGCCAAGCATTAGGAATACAGAGAAAGGGAAAAAATATTTTGCTTCCTCCAAGGAGAACATATTCTGATAAGAAAGATAAATTGTAACCAACGAGGGGCATTCAAGATATACAAAGGAGATGAAGGTAATCTGAAAGGAGAAGGCAACCATTAACTCAAAGAGGGAGTAAAAGTTTGGGAATAGAAAGAAAGCTTGTCCAAGAGTCACATAAGGGTGGGGATCACCAAGGAGTTAACCACTTCTCCAATTAAACACTATCACCTACTACAACTGTATGACTGGTAAAAATAGATTTGAGTAACAAACCAGATAAGCAGTCAACCAAAGTCTATTTGAAGTCCTCCCACGATGAGCAACACTTTCCATTTGTGAACATTTCTGTGAGGAAGTTGTTGGATTTCTATTTATTTGTTTTTCATAGGTTCAGTTGAAATTTGTATCCATGTAACTTTCATCCATTTGTCTTTCTGGGACCTCTATCTTCCACATAACAGCTCTTTAAATATTTAATCATAAGGATCATGCCCCCATTTTCTACTCTGAGTCTTTTCTTATTTATTCCTTAGTTCCTTCAATAGATCCACCTACTTTGTGATTATAAGACCTCCTTCCATATTGACATCAGTCTATTACTCATCATTCATTGGATCTAGTCATGAGGTCAACATTAATCTAACTATAATTATTCAGTTAACATTTCTCTATCTTGTCCATAAAGATGTTAGTGATTTGTCAAATGTTCTTCTGAAATCTGGGTATATTATATTGATGGCAATTCCCTAATCAGGATCAGAGGATTATGATCTGAGGTAATCTAGACCAATTGCCTCAATTTACAGAATAGGAAACTAAAACCCTGACAGTTTAAATGACTTGCTAATGACGCAAGGGTCAGGGAGTTCAGGGAGTCCAGGAACCCCAATAACCAGAGTCCCTGGGAAGCAGTCTGGAATGAATTCATAGATTCAAGCATTCTCTAAGTCAAGGTGATAAAGATTTATTGTTAAGCTGTACAGCAGGCTAGAGTTCTTAGGGAATCTGTAACTTTAAAGGGGTACAATTAAAGTTTATATAGGATATTCTATAGCATAACAAGTGCCAAATATGCTAAGCAGATTAGTCAGGGCAGAATTAGGGAGTAGTTAAGGAGTGGTCAGTTCTTAAAGGAACATGCACTTTTAATATCTACTGCTCAGGAGTATTGCCCAGAATTCACTGGGAAATAACCCAAGTGGGGGCTGCATGGAGGTGTGGTTTGGGGCTTGAAATGTCAGCTAGCTAAGTCAGCTAGCAGTCAGGGCTGACCAAGCTGCCACCCATCAATACAGTGTTTGACAAGATGGATATTGGTAGTATATGTATATTCCCAAACTAACGGGGATTCAGGAAGTATATAATGAGCTAGGGAGTATACATCTGACTGAATCTAGGATACATATGATAGATATGACCCAGTACACAGCTGCTTCAGCCAGTGCACAGTTGGGTCAAACTACTAAATTCTACAGGTGCAGCTGGCCACTGTATCAGGAGGAGAGAGAAGTATTTTGCTGGGGCATGCTGCCCTTGAGCTAGAGAGAAACTGCCTGAGATAGTGAGGCTGGGGAGAAATGTGATTTTGGAACTGGATGTGATTTTACAAACTGGGGTTCAAGCACAGGCACCCAAGCACCCCATCACTAAGGTCATACAGGTGGTAAGTGACAGAACCAGGATTTGAACCTATGTATTCTGACTCTAATGCAGGAATCTTTCTTGTATACCAGACTAGGAACTCTGTGAAATGAGAAAAAAAAAGATTAATCTACTATGGCTAGTTCTCAGTGAACTCATTCTGTCTCTTAATAGTTACCACTTCCTTTTCTAAGTACTCAAAAACCCAAATTTTAATGAAGTCATTCTAGAATTTCACCAAGAATTAATCTTAAGCTCATAGCTATAGTTGGGAAAATCTATTTCCCTTAAAAACAAAAACAAAAAAAACCCCATCCATTTTCAGTACTGTGGCACCAAGAATACAAACAATGGGGGCAGCTGGATGGTGCAGTGGATAGAGCATTAGGCCTGGAGTTAAGAGACCTTGAGTTCAAATATGGCTTCAGACAATTACTATTTATATGACCCTGGGTAAGTCACTTAACCTTGCTTGGCTCCAAAAATAATAATGATTCAGCAATCATACACCTACACATCCTTTCATTATTCTGGATTGTGGTCCTATTCAGGCCAGGAAACTAACTTATAGAGGTTAATTAGATTTTTTTTTAACTGTCTTTACACTTTTTGGGTGGGTTAATAAAGCTAATCATTTTTGTTCCATTTTTTCTAATCTAAGACCATTGTACTTGACAGAGAAAAAAGAAGCAAAATAGGTACTGAGTAGTTTTGTCTTCTTTCCACAGTCAATTATCATTGTTCCATATGCTCCAAGCAGCAGTTCCATTATCTTTAATCTTCATCTTGTCCCCAACAAAGTTAAAAAGTCCACAGTATAGTCTGTTTCCCATAGCATTCATAGCTTACTTTGGTTGCTCTGGACTGCGATGGTCCTGACATATTTTTTTATACGACTATACTGCTCTTTTATACTGGGTATTAATCCTCAACTAGGTATCCAAGTTTCTGCAGACCATACTTGCTCCCCTCTACCACATCTGGAATTTCAATGGTATAAGGAACTCTCAATGAGAAACTTTCTCACTAAAGGTAGATTGGTTCCTTCTCTTTGATTTTAGAGAGTAGACTGAGAGCATTAACAGGATGAGTGGTTTGCAGAGAGTCATATTGCCAGTCTATGGAAGAAGAAGCCCTTGAATCCAGATTTCTGACTCAGGTCAGTTTGCTGTCTATTGTGCCACATTTCCTCTTTATTCTTTTTTTTTCTTTTTGGAGGGGGGATTGCAGGGCAATTGGGGTTAAGTGACTTGCCCAAGGTCACATAGCTAGTAAGTTTTTAGTATCTGGGGCTGGATTTGAACTCAGGTCCTCCTGACTCCAGGGTCGGTGCTCTATTCACTGTGCCATCTAGCCACCCTCTCCTCTTTATTCTTTATATACTTTTCAGAAATCTGAACTTGTTCCATGGGTCCCCTAAAGAACTGCATTAATCTTTTTAGACTGGTGCTCCCTTTTTCCCCTGTAACCAGAGTATTTGTTTTAGTCATTAGAATTTCAGTCTTGAAAGTATCTCATCTTTAAGTTGGCTGGCTGCCCCTGTTCAGCCTTATCCCTTGACATCTTACCTATTTTTTTAATCTAAATCCTTTAAATCATCAGGTTATGCTTTGAATTCCTTTCTGTTTCTATCATGAAGCCTAGATGAAGTGATTTTTTTTTCTCCCCTGGTTCTCATTGTTTTCTCTTCATTCACAAATTTCTCCATATAGGTCAGAAGAGTGGTCTACTTTGTGAAAAGAAGACATGAACAATGAGAAAATCAAAGTATGTGTAGCAGAAGATGACTTTGCTCTCCCCCTCCCTGCCTTTTTTACATTCTGCAGGGCAGGGGTTGCTATTTTCCATGGCAAGAAACACATTCCTCTCTTGAGTTCGGAATTAGTTGGATTAGACAAGCTCCAAGACAAATGTAGCCAAGAAAAAAAAAGTCAAGTTTGTGTGATTTGGGGCTGGTTTTCATATGATTAGAATTTCAGACAAGAATTCATTGCAGTCCTAGCTCAGCTCCTTAAGAGAATGGTTCTGGTTGGAGAAAGTCAAATCTGTCCATATCAACATTAGAAGCTTGTCTCTAGCTTTTACAAAACCTTTCTGTGAAGAGGGCATCCTTTCTAGTAATATGGTTTAGTTAGCAGGCTCTCCTCCAACCAGCTGCCAGTGAAGACTTTGGAATTGTTCACCCTTCCTGTTATTTTCAAGCCCTTTCCTGCTCCCTTGATCTTTTTTTCTAACTACTCTGCTATTCCCTCTTTTATTCCAGCTCACTCTTGGCTATAACAAAACATGACTTCCCTGTCCAGAGAAGCCATTTGGGAACCCCTGGTGTTATTTTTTGACCCCTCCCTCCCTGCTTCTCTGTGGGATTCTGGAAAATTACCTCTCCATGTTAGCTTCCCCCTTTTTAGATTTTTGGATGAAAGGACTTACCTTGGTTGAACCTACTGAAAAACAAATGTTTGTAGCCTCTTGGGGTCAATAAAACCATAAATTTTCTCACTTGATTGCTTACAATTAATAGCCTAAAGGTGTTATAAAAGTTGATAGACTTAGAGAATCTGTAGGATATGAGCCCAAAGGCCATTTAATCCTTTCTTTTGTTTTCTGTGTGGCACAAAAATGATCGTAAGAAAATGGGTTCTGTTCTTAAAGCTATCCAAGGAAAATGCTACCTCCCTTTGCTTTTCACTCCAGCATTTTACCATTTTTGAAATTAAGCAAGTCATATTCCTCTACCAGTAGCCTAAGCCTTTCTTTCTGTTTTTGTCCCTACTGGAGACTCATCTTTATGAATTATTGATGAATTAGGTCTAAACCCTTGGATAAGGAGCACCAGGAGGTTGAAGAAATCTTGCATGTTTGACCTCTATTCTGGAGATGAAGATAACTGTCCAATTCTCCGACTCAAACCGTCCACTTTAGTTGGGATGATCTGTTTCCCAAGTTCTCATCACTCATTCCAGCCTCGGCAGTTTTGCTCATTCTGAAGCCCAAATGGAATGCTGACTTTCCTTTCATGGACCAAAGTGGAAAACAAAAGCTTACAGGTTGTTAGGGACCCTTCAGGTTCTCATCATTGGCAAGGGTCAACAAAGAGCTAGTCAAGGCAGCAGCAGCACATGACCACTCCTTAGAGAAGGTGATAGCCCAGAGCTAGCCAAGGCTGAATGGGAAGAGGAGGAAATAATTAGTTCGTGTTTAGATTTGTTGCCTGGGATTTTAATCTAGGTGGATCAGGGAGAATAACGATTCACCAGAGTCTAGTAGAGTCAAGCAGAAATCACTAAAATACCAGTTAGTTATCATACTGGAAAAGCAAGACTAGAACTATGGTAAAAATAAATAAAGTGAGAAAAAAATGAACTGGAAATATCCAAATTCCAGAATATCAGAATCTCTGACTCACATAAAACCTCATAGTTAGAAGGATCATGGAGTTCAACCAGTCTAGCCCCCACCCAAGAGAAATACTTCCATAACATACGTAACATGTGTTCTCCTAAGTTATGCTTGGAGATGCAGGAGGAACCCACTGCTCTCTAGAGGGTTCACTCCCACATCTACACAACTCATATTGTTGTTCACTTTTTTTTCAGTCATGACCTACTCTTTGACCCCATTTAGAGTTTTCTTGGCAAAGATACTGGAGTGGTTTTCAATTTCCTACTCCAGCTCATTTTACAGGTGAGGAAACTGGGGCAAGCAGGGTTATGTAACTTGCCCAGGGTCATGCAGCTAGGAAGTGTCTAAGGTCAGATTTGAATTCAGGAAGATGAGTCTTCTTGACTCCAGGCCCAGCACCCTGTGCACTATGGCACCACCTAGCTGCCTCCCAAATGAAAAGATTAGACTAGTCCATTTCTAAAGGCTCTCTCTTAGTTCTAAATTCTACAAGGAAATGATAGGCCCACTATATTCTGCCCAGGGTCAAGCCCCCTCTGAAGCAGCTTAGTTCTTGGTTCCACAGTTTGGGAGGACAGAGAGAAAAATGGGCAGAAGTTGAAGAGGCTCAAATTTAAGCTTGATGTCAGCAGAATTTTCCAAAGTGTCTAAAAGTGTAATGGGCTGGCTCGAGAAGTGGTGGGTTCCCCTCACTAGAGGTCTTTAAGCAAAGGCTGAACAACTCCTTGTCAGTTTGGTTACAGTAGTTATTCCCTTTTAGATATAGGTTAGACTAGGGCAGCTAGGTGGCTCCATAGTGCACAGAGCACCTGGTCTGGAGTAAGGAAGACTCATCTTCCTGAGCTCAAATGTGACCTTGGACAATTACTAGCTGTGTGGCCCTGGACAAGTCACTTAACCCTGTTTGCCTCAGTTCCTTCATCTGTAAAATGAGCTGGAGAAGGAAATGGAAAACTGCTCCAGTATCTTTGCCAAGAAAACCCCAAATGGGGTCATGAAGAATAGACTAGATAGGATTCTGGGGTTTTATAATGACTGTATATTTGGGGAGATAAGTGCAACTAACCTCCGTCAAGCAGGTCATCACTCTAGTTCCACTTTTTAAAGGCAAAGATCCTCACAAAACAGAGGACCACTCATCTCTGTCATTCTCCTCTGTGATAGGTGGTAGGGGAGAATAGATGAGCAATTTGCCATAGCCACAGAAGCATGGTGGGGAAACGTCACCCCTGAGAGTACTTCCATCTGAAATTTTACACTGCCTACTGTAAATGAGGTAATTCTTCAGTGACAGTCAGGGCTATGGGTGGAAAGATGCACTTAGAAGGTAGGAAGAAATATAATTTTTAAGAATATAAGTCCTCTGCAGCCACTTTAATATAAGTCCTCTGCAGTAAGCCATATTTTGTGATCTCTTTCATAACTTCTTCTATCTGAGGATCTTAGAGGCCATCTATCAGGATCTGTTCCTAACTTAACTAGTGTAATAGGGAACAACTCCATAGGGTTGACCAAGGAAGCTTTCACTCCATCTAGCAATTTCCCTGTGGATACAGTTGCCAAGGCTATCTCTCTTCCCTTCCTCCTCCTTCTGAGACAGTGTGTAAAGTGGATATAAAATGTTCATTTTACCCATCAAAATTGTGATTATGGTGGAGGGAGGGCCTGTGACTTTTAACTCTCCCAGGTTCAATGGCAGGAGAATGCCATGGGATGATCTATACTTCCTATCAGCATAACTACAGAGTCATAGGATCATTGACTTAGCATTGAAAGGGGTCATATTTAGTCCAATGTCTTTATTTTTACAAGTCAAAGACTGAGGCCCAAAGATGTGAAATAATATGCCCAATGCCACACAAGAAGTAAATGGCTGAATTGGGAATTCATGCTCAGAAATGACTTGAGATTTTTTTTTAAATCATCATTCATGGTATTAGGAAAAGTGGGAAATATCATTAGCTTTGACTGGGCCAGTTTATAAAGGTCATCTAATTTAGCACATTCCTTTCAAAGATGAAGAAATTGGGGCTAGAAAGGGAAGTGATTCCTCCAAGGCTAGGAAATACCAGAGGAGGGATTTTTAATCCAAGTTATCTGGTTCCAGACTGACTCTTATACCAAATTTCCTCATTCCATTATGTTACAGAGCAGTATAGGAGGGTCTATGTTGGGGAATAGTCAGTGGAGACTTGTAAGAATTAGAGCTGGAAAGGACCTTAGAGATCATCTAATCTTGCCTTTTCATTTTACAAATGGGGAAACTGAGTCATAGAGATGTTAACTAATTTGCCTAGGGTCCCACAATTAGTAAGTAGCAGAGTCAGAAACAGGAAAGACATGAGAAAGGTTTCCCTTACCCTGACTTTAAATATCTACCACTAGGGATTAATTTGTTTGAATGAACACACACACACACACACACACACTTACACATACTCTTTTAAAAATTCAGATACACTGAAAGAATTACACAGTAAAGCCAGCTATGACTCATCTATACCTAAATGTGAATTAGTTCAGATTACTTTCCTTTAATAGATTGATGGCTCAGAATCAATGTAAATAGCAATTGTTTTCTTTTCTGGCTAGAAACTTTGAGGGTCTTCCCTTCTAGACTGACATTTTTGTGATGGTAAATTAGGTCATCTTTTATCTCAATTCTTACCTAGCCCACAGTCATTGAATAGGCCTTGCCTCAGACAAATTGAGAGCTGGGAAAGACCTTAATGCAGAAAGGCCAAGGTCACCCACTGCAGCCTAGGCCATCACCAGTTGTCTTGACTTTTGTCTTGCCACTGAAGTTTGATGACTCTGGAGAGGAAGTGAGGCTGATGACTTTTCAAAGCTCTGCCTCACTTAGATCCAGTTTATGAGTAGGTCAAGGCATCCTCCTGGTGACGCCATTGGTCCTCTGAAAATGAAGGAAGAACAACAATAAAGGATGAGATCAGGCACAAAGGAGGATGATTTGGGACGGGATGGGGGGCCAAGAAGAGGCAAGTTTGTAGGAAGGGGTACTTTCCAAAGAGAAAAGGTCTGGGTGTTAAGCCATGATAGAGAATTTTGAGCTTAGGGAATCTGAGAGACAAGGCCCTGAGTCCTGTGTAGGTAGAGAAGGAAGCCAAGTGGAAGGAAATAATTACAGAAAAGGAAGGATTATCAGAATAAACTTCTCTGTACTTCTGGCCCTTCCAACTGTGGCACCATGGCTGCCTTCTGATTCTCAAACTTCAGTCAGTGCCTGGGGCCTTCTAACACCTCTCCCTTCTCCCACTAATGAGTTCCTGCTGGGGCCCTCCATTTTGGGGAGGATCCAGGTTGGTCATCTTTCATTTCCTTTACTGCTGTTCTTCTGACTCAACTTCACCACTGTGTCTACATGCAGGTACCTTCCCTCCCTCAACTGCTTTTTCTGTGTTCTCTACTACCCTCTCCTATTATAATGTAAGCTTGAGCATAGGGACTATCTGTCTATTCATCTATCTACTTATCTATCTATGCATTTATCATCCATCTATCATTTATCTATCATCTATCTATCCATTTATCACCTATCCATTTATCTATCTACTCATTTGTCTATCTATCCATTTATCTATCACCTATCTATCCACTGATCGATTTATCATTTATCTACCTACCCATCTATCTATGTATCTATCTGTCTGTCTATCTATCTATCTATCTATCTATCTATCTATCTATCTATCTATCTCCCCAGTCCTTAGCACAGTGCCCAGCATATAGTGCTTAATAAACACTTGTAGACTTGAAGCATTGGTTTCATAATTTTGCTTCTCACTACATCTGACTTTCAGAATATGTTGAGAGCAGAATATTTCATCCTAAATCTTTCATAAATAAATCCAGGCTTTGAAGGAACTGGATGATTAAAAAAAAAAAAGATTCCACTGAAGGGCTCTCTGTCTCCTTGTCTGTGGGGCTCTGGTCAATTCCATCTTCTACCAACTCTTCCCAAATGGGAAGATCCTCCTGGTGCTTCTAAAAACTATATTTTCTTCACATTCAATTTATGTACTAAATTTAATCAAGCAGAATATTCCTGTATCTGCTGCTATTCCACATGCTGTACACACGCTCTTCATCTTGCAGCCCGTCAGCCCGTTATAATGGATGCTACAACTAGGGAAGAGGAAAAATCATTTTCTTCAGGGCCTGCAATAGTCACTGTTTAAACCCTCTGACAATTCAAGGAAGTCTATATCATGTGTGCTTTGGTATATTACGCAAAAATTACCAAGTTATTTTAAAACTGTACTTTACCTCAGAAGTAGATTTTACAGTTACAAGACAACTCATCAGGCTTTCTAGTTCCCCTTTCTTTCTGACTGGTAGCAAAGTTAATTAAGATTTATGGAGAGATATTTCTCCAATCTCTGGGTCATTTTAATGGAGTCAAGGTCTCTGAAAAAGGAAGGATGAAAGAAAGGAGGAGATTCTGGATATATGTCCTTAACCTCAATCCTTCCTCTGTTTTCCTGTAAGATAAACCAATTTGTGCTGTCCACCTTTTCCTTTGACCCTTTCATTTACTTCTCTGGAAATTTCTAGGCATCTGGTACAGTCTATGAGGTATACTGCTCATTTGTTCATCTCTCTAGCAGTGACTGGATGGGCCCTTCATAAATTCAGAGAACCATTCAATACCAAATGGAAATACCTAATGGCTTTGAGAATGTAAATGTCGAAATGCTCTAAATGTAAATGTCAAGTTAATTCTGACTTGAGAGAAATAACAAGGTCAACCTTTCATATAAACAGCTGAATGTGCCTTTTGATTTAAGGGCCATCAAGAAGGTCACCTCATCTAAGGATGTGGTTCTAGGTCTGGCTCTTTAGCCAGTACAAGATGCTACCTCCCTTCAAGGTCAATCATGATTAAAAAAAATTACAAAGACCTATTCAAAAAGAATAAATTAGTGAACCTCGGATGACTTAAAGAGATATATAAGGGCTGAGAAATTTTGGTCTTGGTAGCAATTTGCTCTGTTGTCCTCAAGTCAGAGGCAAATTGCTTAATTTATTTTTGTGTTGAGGTGTGCGTGTGTGTGTGTGTGTGTGTGAATGGCCCTAAATGATTTCTCTTTCCTCCAATAAGGGTCACAGTGCCATTTATAGATTAATCAATCAAGAGTTTAGTAAACAATTACCATGTTTCAGGTATTTTGTCAGTGTGGAGGACACAGAGACAAAAATATAAGCCCCCTAAAGGAGTTTATCCTCTACCAGGTGAGTGCTAAGATGTGTATTCCACATGACAGCCCTTTAAACATTTAATAGCAATGTTCAATTCCTCCTTAAGATTACTCTTCTCTAAGTTAAACATCCTAGTTCCAAACTACTCATATCTTATATATCTGAATTATATCCTTTCTTCAAGGGCTTGCTCAGTCCCCACTACCTCCATCAAGGCTTACTTGCCTTCAGTCTCCTACTAATACCTATTTCAAATT
The DNA here is from genome assembly GCF_028583685.1 of Petaurus breviceps papuanus. Lineage (NCBI taxonomy): Eukaryota > Metazoa > Chordata > Mammalia > Diprotodontia > Petauridae > Petaurus > Petaurus breviceps. The sequence continues at coordinate 3,908,662 of NW_027185810.1, forward strand.
ATATTCCAAGGCAATAATTTTCAAAACAATCTGATACTGGCTAAGAAATAGAGTGGTGAATCAGTGTAATAGATTATGCATACAATATACAGTAGTAATCTAGTGTTTGATAAACCCAAAGATCCAAGCTTTTGAAGTAATGACTCATCATTGGATAAAAATTGCTAGGGAAAACTGGGAAGCAGTTTAGAAAAAATTAGGCATAGACCTATATCTCATACCATATACCAAACTAATATCAAAATGGATAAATGATTTAGACATAAAAGAAGATATCATATGCAAATTAGGGGATCATGGAAAAATGTGTCTGTCATATCTATGGTAAGAGTCAAACAAGAGATAGAGAGGATCATGGGAAGTAAAATGGATAATATTGATTACATGGAATTAAAAGACTTTTTGTACAAACAAAACAAATGTAGCCAAAATTAGAAGGAAAAGAGGAAATTGGGAAAATTTTTTACAGCAAGTTCTCTGATAAAGGTTTCATTTCTCAAATACATAGGGAATTGAGTCAAGTTTATAAAAACAAGAGCTATTCCTCAGTTGATAAATGATTAAAGTATATGAACAGGTAGTTTTCAGAAGAATCAAAGTTATTAAAAGTAATATGAAAATCACTACTGATTAGTGAACTGAAAATTAAAAAATTCAGATACCACCTGACACCTATCAGATTAGCAAACATGACAGAAAAGGAAAATGACAAATGCTGGAGGGGATATGGAAAAATTGGGACACTGGTGGACTATTAGAGTTGCAAACTAGTCCAACCATTCTAAAGAACAATTGAAACTGTGCCCAAAGAGCAATAAAACTGTGAATACCTTTGACCCAATAATATGACTAAGGACCTATATAAACAAAAATATCAATAGCAGCTCTTCTTGTAGTGGGAAAGAATTGGACTTCAAGGGGATGTAAATGAATTGGGGAATGACTAAACAAATTGTGCTATATAGTTGTAATGGAATACTATTGTGTTATAAGAAATGATGAGCAAGATGGTTTCAGAAAAAAACCTGGGAAGACTTCTTATGAACTCATACAAAGTGAAGTGAGCAAAACCAGTGGAACATTATACACAGTAACAACTTGTAATGATAATTAACTGCAAAAGACATAGCTACTCTAATCAAGACAATATTCCAAGATAATTTCAAAGGACTCAATGAAAAATTCTATCCACCCCCAGAGAGAGAACTGATGAACTCTGAATGCAGATTGAAATATTTTTTTAAACTGTCTTTATTTTTCTTGGTTTTTGTCTGTTTTCTTTTGCAATGTGGATAATATGGAAATATGTTTTGCATGACTTCACATGTATAATTGATGTCAAATTGCTCGCCTTCTTAAGGAGGGGCAGGAGAGAAGAAGAGAATTTATAGATCAAATTTTTAAAAAATTGATGTTATTCTTTTGCATATAATTGGGGAATATCTTGGAAATTGGGATATATTTAATGAAATAATTGGGAAATATTTAATGAAATAAATAAAAATACATTAAAAACACTAGTCTTTAGCCTCAAGAATTCCACCTTTCTCTGAACTCCTACAGAATTTATTTTCTTTCTTGATCTATTTGGAACTAGTCATATGCTACCTTGTATTGTATTAACTAGATTCTAAGACTTCTAAAGGCAAGCATTGGATGAAACAGGCCTGATTTTCCAGTTTTTGTTGACAGGAGGAAGGTATAGAAGGTATGGGTTAAGATCCAGTGGCTTTGGAATCCCGACTCTGGCCCATCCTAGCTATATGGTAGTAGGTAAATCATTTAACCTCTCAGCCATAGCTTCTGAATCTGTAAAATGAGGACAATAATACTTGTATCATTTACACAGAGTTGTCTTTAGTCTAACATTAAAGAACCAGCGTTGCTACTGAGCAGACTTGGGTCACCATACCCATTCTTTTCCCCTATGGGCCCCTCTTCTCTTTTCATGGAACAGATTTAGTCCTAGAGGACCTGGCTTATAATGAGGACTAGATTCCCCTTTCTCACACCTTTCAACTTGCTAAACCATGTCCTGGAGAAAAAAATTTTTTTTCTTTTTTCTTTTTGGAGGGCAGTTGGGGTTAAGTGACTTGCCGAAGGTCACATCGCTAGTAAGTGTTAAGTGTCTGAGGCTGGATTTGAACTCAGGTCCTCCTGACTCCAGGGCTGGTGCTCTATTCATTGTGCCACCTAGCTGCTCCTAGAAAAAATTTTTAAAGCTTAGATTTTTGACTAGTCTTTGTCTCCCCAAAATGGGAAGTTAAAGAAAATTCTCAGTGCGTGGTATAAATCAGTAATGGCCAAGTTACTACTTGGGAAAAAATATAAAAGACTCAGAAATACACATTAACACTATGACTAAAAAGAAGATTCAGTGACTTATAACTATAGTTACAATCATTTGGGGCGCTGAAACTTAAACCTATGAGAATAAAAGTCGTCTAGGAGATTTCTGACTAGATTGCCATTTCATGTTGGCTCAAAGTTCCTATCTTCTGGCAAGTCAGCTGAGTGTGTCTTCTCATCCATACTGGTTTTCTCTAAAGGAAATGCTTTCTTTGGACACCAGTCAGCTCCTGAATATCATGACCTTTCCAACACACACAGTCATCTCTAAGCTTAGATACACTGACCTCAAGAATTAATTTTTTTTAATGTGTTGGGGTTTGGGTTTTTTTGCTTTTTTTTTTTTAAAGTGAAATTGGGATTAAGTAACTTGCCCAAGGTCACATGGCTAGTAAGTGTTGTGTCTGAGGCTGGATTTGAACTCAGGTCTTCCTGACTCTAGGGCCGGTGCTCTATTCACTGTGCTACGTAGCCACCCCAAGAATTATGTTCACTTACCCATTCAGGTAAGGAAACACAAAGTGGAAAAGGCAGCCCTGGTGTAAGGTCACCTGTTGGAGTGCATACTCCACTTGAGAGTGGCAGTGAGGTGGAGGAAAGGAAAAGAGGTCCTCCCACGATTGCCTTCCCTCTCCTCCCTACCATGGGCAGTCTAGAGACAGAACGCATAGCTTACCATTTATCAAAGTCTAGGAAAACTTGAAGTAAGAGACCAGTTGGGAAGCTGTTTCTTCTGGTGACACACCCCAACTCTGCTGTTGTCATAGTGAGAGGAAGAGGACCAAAGGACCTGTCAGGGTTTGCTATATCCTACTGAAACACCAAGTCTTTTCAGCCTTGAGTCACCACAAGGGAGGCAGCAAACAGGGAGTTAGTTTTTCATCTCTGATGCTCCTCAGAGATGAATCATGCATATTGTCAATCACAAGCAGGCAGGATATGCTCTCTCTCAAGAGATTTATAAACTTCAAAGAACTATGCAAATATAAGTTGTTATATAATGTTATCTGTGTAGTGATAGGATTTAGATTTAGAAAAGATGGAGATTTGATCCAACTGCTTCATTTTATAGACAAAACTGAAGACTAAAATAGAGAGGAAATGACTTGCACAAGGTCACACAGGTAATAAGAAGAGGAGCTAAGATTTGGGTTTCAACCCAAATCTTCTGCCTCTAAATCCTGGTTCTTTCCTGATGCTTAGCACAAGGTAAATGCTCAATAACAACTGCCCACATTTTGAAAGCACTTTAAGGTTTACAAAGTGCTTTTCCTCATAATGCTTTGAGGTAGGTAATGTAAATATTACACTCATTTTACAGAAAAGATAACATTCCCAGAATAAAATGGTTACTAAGTATCCAAGCTAGAAACTGAACCCAAGATTTCACTTTGCCCAAACCAGCATTATTCCCACCGCACTATACTGTCTCAAGAGAACAATAACTCACATTTCTATTGTATTTTTAAAGTTTCTAAAGTACCTTCCTCAATATGACCCTATGAGGCAGATAGTACAAAGATTTATCCTCACTTAAAGGTTACAGAGGCAGCTAGGTGGTGTAGTGGAGAGAATGCTGGATCTGGAGGCAGAAAGACCTGAGTTCAAATCTTGTCTCAGACACTTGATAGCCATGTGAACCTGGACAAAGCACTTAACCTCTGTTCACCTATTTCCCTCAACTATAAAATGAGGATGATAATAATAGCACCTATCTTAAAGTGTTGTGGTGAGAAACTGAAGAGATAATGTAATTTAAAGTGCTTTATAAACCTAAAATGCTATGCAGATGTTTCAATATTATCATCATTATTATGTCATGATACAGAACTGAATCCCAGAGAGGTCGGTGTGCCCAGGGTCACACAGTTAGTGTAAGACACATTCTCTACTTCTAGGTTACCTGTCTATAGGTCCAACATTATTTTTGATACTTCCTACCATGTTTCAATAACTATGGGTTGATGATGACAGTGATAACCAGACTGCTTCACCTAATCCCGTCTAGTTTCTTTCTTGGACTTTGTCCTTGGCCAAGCTCCATTATTCATACTCCCTGATCCTGTGTTTTCCTGCCTTCACTCATGCTGTTGCTCATACTTGAAATGCCCTTCCCCTCCACAGGATCTGGAGTATGAAGGGCCCTCAGAGGCCATCTACTCCACCTCTCTCATTTTATAGATGAAGGACACATCTGAGGTGGTGTTTAAACCGGACCTCTGACTCGAGAGTTAGTACTCCCTCCACTAGACCATATTGTCTGTCACTTTTGCCTATTGAAATATTTTCTACCCCAACTAGCACCTGCTCCTTTAAGTCCCTTTACTGCCCCCCCCCCAGCTGAACATAACTTTCCCCTCCATTTGGGTCTCCATACTACTTTGGGATGTCTATTCTAGCACTTATCCAATTCTTCATGCTATCAAAGGATTTGGTTTTTTTTGTTTGCTTGTTTGTGTTTTTGAGGGGGAAGCAGGAGTTGGTACCTGCTCTTCTGGAATGTAATATCATCTTTGGACTCTCACCCACATCTAGCAGACTGCCTTATGTGAACAGGTTCTTGAGAACAGGGCAAATCCACTGCCAGAACATTTCTCCAGATGGCTTGTAGTTCTCTTGATGGATATTTTTCTTCATGCAGAATAAAACTAACTATCATGGATGGATTCCAGATTCATGGTTTATATTTGTAGAGCATTTTAAGGTTTGCATAGTGTTTTCCTCATAATACCTCTCTGAAACTAGACAAGTGTTACCACTGCCCATTTTATGGATGAAGAAACTGAGGCTTAGTGTGGTTGAGCACCTTGCCTAACTAGTAAGTATCAGAGGTAGGACTTAAACCCAGGCCTTCCAACTCCAAGATTTATTGGTCTTTCCATTGCACCACACTCCTAGGGAACTATGGAACCATGGATGTGACACCTGGGGACTTCTCTTCACCATGGGACAACCATGGGTTAACTGCTCCAGGGTAGGGCTACTGGTTCCTGACTGGCTTTTATCCCTCACTGGTATTAGTACTATAACTCTGTAAGGGTTATGGGATTTAAAGATCTCCCATGCCCCATGGACGTGCTGACATAGCAGAGCAAGAGAAAGTGAAAAGCCGAGCTAACGGTCCTGCAGTTGGCAGTTGGCGGCGGTTGCCTTTTTTTTTTTTTTGAGTTAGGACTCCTGCTGAGGACTGCCAGGGGCCGGAGCTGCTGGGAGCGCTCTTCCAGGACGCTGGGTGGTTGCTGTGAGTGGGGAGAGGAGGACCTTTGCCTGAGGTAGCCTGTTCTGTTTTGAGGGCTTGAAAATGTGGGTGCTTTCTACTTTATCTACCTGTGCCAATGTCATAACTACTCTGATGGCTTTCACTTTCTGGTTTTGGGACTCAGTCTTTTGGTATCTTAATAAATTTTCTAGTTTATTTCCCCAAATGGCAAACCTGATGTATTTTGTGATGGATAATTATATCAGCATATTTGTAATCTCTATAGGCATTGTGAATATGGCATTGCTGATACAAACTCCTACATTGGTCATCTGGTTTCTGCATTTAGCTGATCCCTTGGTGGACATTTACGTGCCCTTGACATTCCTCTGTCAATTTTTGTTATGTTTGTGGCATACCCATGAGAGCCCCTCTTTAAAATAAACATATGCCCAGTGACAGCAGGGGCCATGCTTTTATACATTCCATACTATGAATTTCAGTAAATAACCACTTTAGTATTTATAGAGTAACATGACCCAGATCTTCACAAGCCAAAAAGCTGGGCCTGGTGCTTAGGCTTAAATCAAAATAAGGTTCTAAGGAACACTCTGACAATTTTTTTTCTTTCAGTTCTACTATATTTTTTATTGAAATTTTTTTTTACTGAAGTTCTTCCCTCTTCCACACTTCCCTTCCTTCTCACTCTGCCCATCATCTCTACCACCTTTGAGAAATATTTTTTTTCCAGTCAACTAATGCAGAAACCTCCTTAGAGCTGCTATATTTTACCTTAACTATCTCCCTCACCAGGTGTCTTGCAATGCAATAACAGATGTGTTTTTGGGGGCTTGATGCCAAACCTTGCCCTTGTTTTCATTCCACGATGTATAAAAAGTTTAAGAGACATAGTTTCTGGATAATTAATCATTTTATTAATCATTGCTAGGGGATAACTAATAAATGGGGTCAGCGGCACTCTCTGTCAAAGACCTCTCATGGAACCCACTCAATGCTTATATGTCCTTGGAAAGGTGGGTGTTTCTGAGTGTGGCAATCAATTCTGATTAGTTAACAATTAATGAGAAGAATGACTATTATAGTGAGAGGTAGACCTATTCTGATGAAAGGTTGATGAATGAGACTTTGATCACTTTCCCTCCCAGACCACCTCCAGCATCAGGCAATCTAGACAAAAGATTTACCTCTACTCAGACCTGGCTGAATGGAACACAATGGGCAGAATTCACCTCTGACTGAATTCTTTGTAAGGTTCTCTAGTTGGGTGGGGGTAACAATTCCAAGATTTCATCTCTGCCCTTCGGAGAACTAATCTTTGACCTAATTTCCAAATGAGGAAGGGGAAAAAAACCCTGGATTTCCCCAAAGTAAGAGTCTTTCAAAGTAATAATCATTTCTCTTAGTTTCTAAGAGATAAATGTCACACCTGTGAGTAATTTACACCCTAAGTTTCTGTTCTTCTCATAGTGCTTTCTCATTGAGCAGTCAGGCCCAAGAAATTATTATTTTAAATGGTTTGCTTCACATTGAACCTACATTCAAATCCTGGCTTGGCTACTTTCTCCCTATGTGACCTTGGGCAAATCACTTAAATTCTCTGAGCTTTATTTCCTTCATCTGTAAAATGAAAGGGATTACACTAAATGATCTCTCTAAGGCACCTTCCACTCTAAAACCTATTATCCTATACTCAGTATTATTTTTATTTGTTGTTCTAGTTGCAAGGTAGGAGGAGGAGGGGGTGTAAAAGGGACAGATCAGGGAAGAGTTTCCCAAATGTGGTGAGTTCCCCAGCAACCTGAAGAGATTTCAGGGTAGGAGCCTTTGTTTGGAGGCACTCATATCCAGTCACTGTGCTGAGAGGGCACAGAACTCTAACTGCTTTCCAGAGAGGAGGGCTTTGTCCAAGGTGATTGGTTGTCTTGGTCTCAGGAAGGAGGAACTTCTATCAAAGTTGCTTCCCCTCTCCAAAACTTATAAAAGCAAACTGTCAGATTAGATCACATCTTTTTTTTTTCTTTTGGCTTCCTTTTCATGGTTGGTTAGTTGCTGTCCTTCCTTCTTGAAGAGGAGCAAAATGACATCACTATGTTAGAGGCAAGTGTGTTGGACTGTGGCTGACCAAACCAATACAAGCTTGGAATGCTCTTCCACAGGTCGGACACAAATAGTCCTTGTGAACATTTGGGGTGGAGTCTCTAAATTTGTACATCTCGAGTTTCTTTGCAGCTAGTTCAGTTCTGCTTTGCTCATAGAGCACAGACAGCACCTTCTCTGATGTGGGCATGCCATGCTGAGCAGTCCTGTGCCAGTGTCTTCCGTGTCACACAATCAATTCCAAAGTTCTTTAGAGAGGCCTTGGGAGTGTCCTTGTATTGCTTCTTCTGACCACCATGTGAGCACCTTTCTTGTGTGAGTTCTCTATGAAATAGTCTTTCAAGCTTCCTTTTCACCTTCCATTCAGAAGGCAGACCTGTACACAGAAAAGCCCACTGTGCCTGTGCAGTGTCTCACCCCAGGAACTGGAAAATATCCTCCTTGGAATAGAAGCACAGGGGAGTTGCATGGGCTTGCAGGTATCTGAGAGGAAAGCCCCTAACAATGGTTTTTTCTTGAAATAAGAGATGTCAATATCCAGGGCACTACTGATTTTCTAGCAGAAGAGTGAGGCAGAACTATATATAAATGCCTTCTTGGCTGAAGAGGCTAGTTCATGGATGATATTTGTGGGCTCCAAATTTCTATATCGAAGAGTGAGGATTTTCAGTTCTCTAGGTGGCATGATCTTGGAATGTAGAGACATCAGAGTCAGAGAAGGGAGATTTCCTGAGCAATGCCCACAATGACTTGTGGGTAACATCAAATTCCAGAGATGACTTTAATCTAAGCTCTTTCTGCTTTCTTTCATGGACTCTGTGCTCTGGCTAATCTCCGTTACTCATACTCCCTTGTCCTGTACTTTCTTTTCCCCATGCTTTTGTTCATGCTGTTGCATATACTTAGAGTACCAATGTTTGCATTTGGATTTTTCCTTATAATTAGTATTTGGGGCAAACTGCTGACCAACACCATCAATAGGCACCTCCCATCTTCTTTACGCCTTCCCCCAACCACCATTGCCGACAGGCCTCAGAGCCATCATCTGGGGAAGCAGCTCCTCTGGAAGACTCAGTTATCCCTACCAACTTCCACCCCGATATCACACATGGGGTAAGCAACCCATCCTAGCTAAAGTAGCAAGTCACCCTATGAAAGAGACAGGCAAGTCATATTATCATCATCTCTCCTCAGACCCTGATGGGGAGAGCCTAGCACTGTGAACCCAAGGGCCTTGAGAATAGCAATGCCTTCAGCCCAGTGTCTTCAGCAATCATTCTGGGAAATAGCTCCTGTGGACATGAAGCCTGGCAACTGCTCTTGAATTATCATAATCACATTTATTGAAGACCAAGAAAAGAGTTCTTGCAACCAAAATTCTTGGCATTATCAAATGGTTCATCACCAGAAATGGATATGATTTTTATTACTGAAAATTATGTAAAGAAGGGGCACTACCATATGCTTTGCAGTTGTACCCTAAGGTCCATGGGACCTTTCCATTTGACTTTACATCTGACTTGCAGCTGAAATTTTCCATTTGTCTTATCTCTCCATTAAAATGTGAACTCCTTAACTAGCCATGTAACCTTGGGCAAGTTACTTAATCCCAATTGCCCTCCAAAAGGCAAAAAAAAGTGAACTCCTTGAGAGCAGGGCTTGTTTTATTTTTCTATTTACACCCCCAGTATTGAGCATAGTGCTTTGCACATAGTAGGCACTTAATAAATGCTTCATCCACCATTCAGTCTTACAAAGACAAAACAGAACAGTCCCTATCCTCACAATGCTTTCCTGGGGATTGGGGGGATCCAATATATACACAGATCAGCATCATACAGAGAAAGGAGCCAAGGAGACATAAGACAAATCATTCTGTGAAAAATTGAGGTGGCAAAGCACCTTAACAACTTCTGCTCTCTGTGAATACTGGAATGATTTTCTGGTTCTGTATGTCTTGCTTTGGAAAGGTGAGGGTTAGAATTCTTAGTGGAGCTAAAAATTTCTGTGACTTTCACAAAGAAGTTAAGCTTCAAAGTACCCATTTGCCTTTCTTGTTTGTTATCTTCAGTTGTGAGAACAATCTTTTTAGACAGACCTTCCTGTGTGAATGCCCTGTGAGTCTGTCCTCACTCAAATTTAGGTAATCAGAAATGTGGCTGATTCTGCTCATCAGTTGTTACTGAAACAATCAGAAAAACTGAGACTAGGGACTAGAATATTAAAAAAAACACTCACTAGGGGCAGCCAGGTGTAATGGAAATGCAAATTTAAAGATCTTCCCTGCCCTTAGGCCCTTTGATAGGCTTAAGAGACTCTGAGAACCTTGCTTGATTTGAAAATATACTCTGCCTACTAATAGGCTGAATGTGGTCACATGGAGCCTGTGGCAGGAGGCTTGGTTTTCAGGAATGCCCACACCTTGATGCTGTGTGATTGGGCAGTGGGTCAAGAGGGTGGTTACATTCTCTGACCCAGGAGAAGACTATATAAACCCTGATTTGAGGCTTTGTTTTGGGGCTCACTTTGAGAAGTGTTCTGTGATTTGATCAGATGATACTCTGGGAAGCCGTTGTTGAGAGCCCCCCAGCTTTGAAAAACCCAGATGTTGATTTGGTATGGCTGTAATGGTTGGACAGTTTGGAAACCTGTCTACTTGATCTGTTTCTCTGTCTTGATAATTCTGTCTGTATACTCTGAAGTTCGGGGTGCTGACCTTTTTCCCCTGAATTAGGTAAACCATACATATTTGACTGATTAAAGTAAGCTTGTTAACCCATTTTGAGTTGCTTTCCTTTAACAAAGCAGATCTAAGAACCTGTGTTGGCAGCCACCCTGGGGATGCTGGGGTGCTTGCTGATACACCAGGTAGCACAGCGAGTAAGAGCACCAGCCCTAGTGTCAGGATGACCTGGGGATTGAATCCGGGCTCAGACACTTAGCACCCACCCAGAAACAACTGGCCATGTAACCTTGAGCAAGTTACTTAACCCTGATTGCTTTAAAAAAAAAAGCCACTCACCAGTTCCTAGCCTTGTTCTCTACTGGGAAAATTGGCTCTAGCTGTCACTTAGCTCTAGAGTTAAGCCTTCCTTAAAGGTGTTCAAAAATTAGGTACCTACCCTCAGTGGAACATGGGATCAGAGGACTTTTAGAACTTGAAGGGACCTTAAGCAAACCTTTGGTCCAATCCCATGAGATGCAGAGCATTCAAGTTATTTGTTCAACTTTACAAGGCTAGTAAGTAGCAAATTTATGATCTAATTCACCTTCTGGGTCTAAATTCTTTCAAGTGTATTTTCCTTTAGTGATGATAGACTTCTACTATTTCACCTGCAGTCTTGACTAGCTTTGCAGCACTGCCGGCTGATGTAACCAGTCCGTAGGATCCAGAGACACAGTCCCCTTGGCCTTCTAGAACTTAAATATGTTTAGGTTGAATTTTGAACCAACTGTTTCTATTGTACTTCAAGGCTCAATGTAAATCCTAGTACTTCCTTTAAGAATTGTCTATTCCCTGGTTGGCCTCTTCCTTCTGCTCTCTGCTGCAAATAAATTACAACAGTGATGAATTATTTGGTTTCAAGGGACATTGCCAATCCAACAAAAGGGGCTATTTGTTTTTATTTTGGTGGTATGCTTGGAAGGAATGGATTCCAACATGGTATTCAAGCAAATAACAACATATTCCTCCAATGGATTGGAGTAAAAGGTAATACTAAAACTATGCAAACCTACATCTCTCAAAATGAGGCTCTTGGGATGATTCAATGGGGGATGAGTTAAACAAAATTTATGTAAGATGGAACTAAATACAATGTCAAAATCAAGGAGTAGTTTGTCAATATTGTAAACCCAACCCTGACCACCAGGCAGCTCCTCTTAGCCTGAAACTGAATCTCCGGAAAGAATTTGCACATAGGATGGGTGGGGAGTAAAAGCAGAAAAGCTGTTTAGGGGAAGCAAAACCAAGTCAAACGTAGTAAGCAGTTTTCTAATAAAAGGCAGGATAAGGGTCCACGCTCAGAATAAATTCCCTATTCAGCACTGCCCTTCAGTATCCTTAGCCTCCTTTAGTCATTTCATTCAATTGTGTCCTACTCTTCATGACCCCATTTGTGGTTTTCTTAGCAAAGATTTTGGACTGGTCTGCCTTTTCTTCCTACACCTCATTTTACAGATGAGGAAACTGAGGTAAATAGGTTTAAATGACTTGCCCAGGGTCACACAGCTAGTAAGCGTCTGAGGCAAGATTTGAACTCAGATCTTCCTAGATGCAGGCCCAGCACTTTATCCACTGTGCCTAGCTGCCCTTATCTTTAGCTTTCTTCAAACCTCAGCTCAAGTGCCAACTCCTACATCAAAACCTTTCCTGATTCTCACTATGCATTCATGAAGTATTTTTACATATTTTATGGAAATACAGGAAAACTCCACATGCCTCATTTCACACCTTCCTCTCTGGCCACCTCATTTGATGCCCTCACCAACAGTACAGATATCAATGTACTCTTTTACAATCCCCATTACCATCCCAATACTTTTCTGGCCCAAGGCAGTGCTCTTCCCTGGCAACCTCTTCTCTATAGATGTGGGTTCTCTCATTAGAACCTGAGCTCCTTGAGGAGAAGACTCTTTGACTTTGTGTTTTTATCCCCAGGGCCTAGCACAGTGGTTGTTTCTGTGTAATTCTTAATTTAATTATGCAAGTTACTTAATTTAAGAAATTCTTAAAACATTTTTTTAAAGAATTTGTTCCTACTTATTTGCACACATGTCATTTCCCCTATTAGAATTAAAGCTCCTTGAGGGCAGGAATTATCCAATTTTTACTTTTGTATTATCACTGCCTAGCCCAGTGCTTGGCACAAAGTAGGTGCTTAATAATTGCTTACTAAATGAATGAATACCAGACAGAGACAAGACACTTTTTGACAAAAAAAGCACAACATAAAATAAAGTCATAGTTGAACAAGAAAAGTCTGTTCATTAAAAGCCCAAGATTAAAATAATAGAGGAAGAAGTTCGTTATCTGGAGAGGCAAAAGAACAGAGAAGCTATGCATATGTGGTTAAGGTGGGTGGGAAATACTAAATTTGTTCCCTGCCTGGCCTGTAAAAATAGAAAGGAGAAGAGAAAAACCCAAAGGGAAATACAACTCTATGCACACATATGCTGTCAGCTCCCTACATGCTGATTCGACTCAGCCTGCTCAACAAGAGTCAGCCTTCAGAAAGATGAATTGGGCTTTCTACTCTGGTAATCATTAAGGTGCTCTCCCACTGGAGCTACCTGTCAATAAGACTTATTTGAAACGATGATGGTAGACAATGAACTATTAAACAACTGGTTGCTGGGAACTAACAGCTCACTTTCCAGACTTCAGAACAGAACAATGAAAATAGAATGCTTCATTTCTCCTGAGGTGGTAGGAGTTCCCACAAAGCTGAGCTCACCCCACAAATCACATCGCACATATCTCTTGTACAGGGGGAAAAAAATATCTCGCACGTCTGAACTAGTAAATAGAAAGTTGCAAACTAATGAAAAGGATTTGATTGGTAAATTTCCATAGGGCTGGATAGCCTTAGGTAGCACAGGACACCCCTTCAACTATATAAACTTTGATCGTTCCCTGTTAGGTCGAGGATCAAATGTAAACTTCTCCATTTGACATTTCAAGCTCTTTGGAACTTCCCTCCCTACCTTTCACAAATTCAGTGGTTCAGACACTTGATCTACTTGCTGATTCTCAAACTTGATGCTCCATCTTCCATCTCTGAGTCTTTCCACTGATTGTTCCCCATTCCTGAAAGGTTCTCCCTTTTCACCTCTCCCTCAAGTAATCTTTGTTTTCCTTAAAGACTCAATTCAAGCACGACATTTAGGCGGACGCTTTTCCTGGCTCAAAAGGAAAGATTCTTGAGCTTCCCTTCCCTTTCCCTTCCTCTTTCCCTTTCTGTTTCCCTTTCCCTTTTCCTTTCCCTTCTTCCTTCCCCCTTCCCCCTTCCCTTCCCTTTATGCACTTTCCCTTGGCAATCTCATTGGCTCTTAGAGTTCTGGCCATAACCTCTTATGCTATTGATTTCCCAATCTAAATCTGCAGCTTTGACTCCTCTCTAGAGCTGCGCTTTTGAATGTCTGGTAGAAATCTTAAGAAGGTCCTGGTGGATCTGAAACTACTAATGTTCAAAACTGAGTTCATCATTATTCTCTTCAGAATTGCCTCCTTTTCTTGGGTGTTTGAAGGGTGTCCTAATAATTTATGCCCCAAATCTCAGAGTGACCTTTAGTTTAGTCCTCTTATTCATTCTCTTTTTTTTGGAGGGCAATTGGGGTTAAGTGACTTACCCAATGTCACACGGCTAGTAACTGTGTTAAGTGTCTGAGTCCAGATTTGAACTTAGGTCCTCCTGACTCCAGGGCCAGTGCTGTATTCACTCCCTCACCTAGCCACCCCTTTATTCATTTTCTTTATCCAAGAGGAAAGGGATAATAGGAAAGGTGCCTACTATGTGCCAGGCACTGTGCTAACCACTTTTACAAACATTATCTCATTTGTTTCTCACAATAAACCTGTGTTTTTATTATTCCCATTTTACAGATGAGGCAAACAGAGGTTAAATGACTTGTCCAGGGCCACATAGCTACAAAGTATCTGAAGCTGGATTTGAACTTGTCTTCCTGATACAAGGCCCAGTACCCTATCCACTGAACCACCTATCTGCCTCAAAGGTGCCAACTTCTATAGATTCTACCATCAAAATAAATCTTGGATCTGTCCCTGCTCCCCATCTTCATTATTGTCACCTAGTTCAGGCCTTCACTCACTGCTTTTCTCCTGTACAATGGCTTTCTAATTGATTTCTCCATCTCTAGCCATTTCCCTCTCTTGCCCCCTCATTTATCTTGCATATTATTGTCAGACTAACTTTCCTAACACTCCGATGACATAATTCTACTTCTCACAAACTTTCAAGGGGTTCTCATTTCATTCAGAATAAAGTTCACATTCCTCACCAAGGCTTGCGGGGCTCAACACCACAATGAAAACTACAAAAAAGCCCCGGAATTTGGGTCAGAAGACTTCGGCTTAAATTCTAGCCCAACCACTTACTCCCTGTGCAATTCACTTAACTAGCTGGGCTGCAGTCTCTGGGCCTATAATACGATGATCTGAATATGATTACAATTCATTTTATTTGTAAGTTACTATATTATTATTTATTTGACACTATTATATTATCATATAGGTAACATTAATATAATATATAATTATAGATAGTTTATTACGTTATAATTTATTTAATAAATATATGCTGTTATATATTGTTTTATATATAATCTTAAAATGACATTCAGTTAATCAATATTATATAATTAATAAAATATTACATATTATTTTAATTATACTTTATATTATAATATAATTATGTATAAATAAATATTTATATAAATTTATATAAATATACTATATCAATATTATATAATTAATTGTATATAATTATATTTATTTAATAAATGCATGTCATATCGATATAATATATAATTACATATTATATACTAAATTATATGCATTTTATTACATTATTATTTATTTCATTATAGCTTCATCTTCTAATATTCCTAATGTATATGCCATAATCTTCTCATACATGTATCTTATGCTCTAGCTAAACCAGACAACTCAAGATTTCCTGGCCTGTGCTTCCCTAGCTCTTTGAACTTCTGCCCATGTAGTTCCCACAGCCTGGATTGCTTTTTCCATATATATCTTTTGAAATCTACCTATTACTCAACACCTAGGTCAAATGCAACCACTTTCAGAAAGCCTTTCCTCATTATGCCCAGCCAGATGCAATCTCTCTCTCTCATTCTGTCTCTCTCTCTTCCTCTCTCCCTCCCTCTTTCTCTCTTCCTCTCTCCCTTCCTCCATCCCTCTCTCTCTCTCAAGTGATGAAATATTTGCAAAGTGCTTAACACTATGTCCAGCATGGAGCAGGTGCCATAGAAATGCTTATTCCCTTTTAGGGATTAACACAAAGCTAACATACCATATAACATGCTGACTGCCAGATCCAAGAAGCTCAACAAATTAA
The DNA here is from genome assembly GCF_028583685.1 of Petaurus breviceps papuanus. NCBI lineage: Eukaryota > Metazoa > Chordata > Mammalia > Diprotodontia > Petauridae > Petaurus > Petaurus breviceps. The sequence goes on from NW_027185810.1 coordinate 3,924,427, forward strand.
AGCATGCATTGGTCTAAATTTAATAAGTTGAAATTCATACCAATAATTCCCAATAAGAGCTCTTCTGTGATACATCATCTTTGTACTATTGTTATTTGTGTACACATTGTGTTTTCCCCACTAGATTAACAGATTTTTAAAAGCAAGGAATATTTATCTTCTATCCCCTGCATTGTTGCCTTGCACATATAAGTAAATACATGTGCTGAATTGAAATAACATCTCTCAGGAATGTATCTCTCCACTGAGGATCTAGCCAATATATGTAGGCAAAATCTCTACTTGTTACACTCTCACAAAAGGTCTTCTCTGGTTACTAAAGGAGGTTTACCCCAGTCTTGGCTTCTCTCCCTCCCTAGCCTCAACATACATTAGACAACATACTTTCTCTCCATGGTCCCCAAAGGTTGGGAGGCCAAGACACCAAATTTCAATATCCAACAATGAGAAGTAGTGCTCTACAAGTCTAGTAGTGTAGCTAGACGCTGTAGACTCCTGTGTTGCTGTGACTCAGTTAGTCTAGAGTGGACCATTTTTAGCATAGTGCTCAACCCATAATAGATGCTTAATAAATGCTGAAGTTTTCTTTCTACTTTTCTATAACCTTGTCACCTTTGATCTACTCTCAAAATTTTTCCATGCATGAAAGAGTTTGACTATAAAAATGTGAGTTATGATTATAAATATGTGAGTTATCATTACAATGCCCTAATATGTTACACTTATTGATCACTTATTGAATGATTCATGGCATCTTGCCTGTCGGTACTCTGTGCAAGGAAACAGAAAATTAACAGCAGGTTGGTAGCAGCATAACACTGGGAGAACACTTGGGAGAAGAGAGGTGATTGAATCTACTTCCAGTCTCAATTTACTAGAGAAGAATCCTGTTCCAAAGGGCTTCCTAGAATAATTGTAGAGATTGGACTAGGTTCTCTAATCTTTAGAAATATTCTCTTGCTGCTCGCCCCACACACATCCTTTTCCTCAACCCAATTGCATCTATATAGGCAAGGTGCTATAGAAAATACAAAGATGAGGATGTCTAGAACACAAACCTGTCAGAAAAGCAATGGGCTGACTAACCATGCACAGGACAAAGCTGTGATGGAAAGATAGACAGATTTGGTGTTACAGGTCCTGAGTCTGTACCTGGGCTTTGCCATTTACTACCTGTGTGATCTTAGGGAATTTATGTCACAACTTTGAGCCTCAGTTTCTCCAATGATTAAGCAATAGGGTGCAACGTAGTTCAAATGAAAGGAAAAAATACTGGATTTAAAGTCACAGGGACTGAATTCAAATTTAGGTTCTGTTACTACCCAAGTCACCTTAGACAAGTCACTTAATTTTTCTTAGACTCATTTTCCTCGCCTGTAAAATGAAGAGGTTGATTATTTCTCTAAAGTTCCTTCCAAGTCTAATTCTATGATCTGATGACTAGATGAGCTCTAAAGATCCTCGTAGTTACACATCTAGGACCCTTTGGTCCCAATTAAGATTTGTAGCTATTGATAAATAGTCTAACATATCTAGCTCTCTTTTTTATTTGTTTAATTTTGGGGTGTTTAGATAGGCCTCTAAAGAGCAGGATGATTTTGTTTTATTTGTCTAGCCAGCATGGTGAGCATGCAGGCAATGAAGTTATTTTTAGCATGGCGCAGAACTGATGATTACCCTTGGAGAAAGATCAGATGTGGGATTGGAAAATGTTTTTGTAGGCTGATTTGAACTACTTGAAAATTTTCAAAGTGTTTACAGAATATCCTAGTTCATATCAACAATAAGAGAAATGCTAGAGATTTGGCTTGCTGCTGCTGTTCCAACATTTTAATTGGCAAACATGTGTTTCCAATATGCCAGTGATTGGCTTAATTATACTTAATTAATTCTGGGCTTATGTACATTGCAGGAGAGAGCAGATCCTGAAGCTTTATTTATTGACACCATATGGTAGTTTGGCTTTAAAGATGGACAAACAGAGGCTCTAATGAAGGACACAAAATGATTTGCTCCCATGTTTGCAAAATGGACTTTCAGGAGCTAACCACCCTGACTGGGGTTAATGGACCATGGTGTTGAGTGTTCTGCAGAAATATTCACCTTCAAACCTGCTTGCCCTTGATACATAGGCTGCGGGTAACCTCAATGAATAAAAACAGGGGTTGAGAGAGGGCAGAAGTATAGGTGACTTTTCATTGTCTTGTGTAATGGCATCAAAAAACATCCTTTTCTGATGTCTCATTGTGCCATGAAGGTCACCCTGACATCTCAGAAACTGTCAGTGAAGCACAAACTCTAGCAAGTTCTGCTGTGCTGGAAATCTTAGGCCCTACAAAGATCCAAGAAATAGAGAAAGAATCCATATACAAAAAATATCAATATCATCTATCCTTTGGTGTCAAAGAACTGGAAGCTGGGTGGATACATCATTTGGAGAATAGATATATGTTATGACATATGAGTATAATGGTATACCATTAAAATGATTAAAAGGATAGTTCCAGAGAAACTTGGAAAGACTTCTATAAACTGATGTAGAGTGAAGCGAGCAGAATCAGGAGAATAATGTATACAATAACAGCAACATTGTAAAGACAGAACCTTTGAAAGACTTTAGAACCCAGATCAATATAAGAACCAACCACATTCCAGAGAACTAATGATAAAGCAGGCTACTCACTTCTAAGACGGAGGTGGTGGTCTCAGCATGCAGAATGAGATGTATATTTTTAGGATGTGGCCAATGTGGACATTTATCTTGCTTCACTATGTATATTTATTACAAAGGATTTTTTCCCCCAGTATGGAGAAAGGAGGTGGGAGGTAAAGAAAATAAATGCTTATTTGAAAAAAATAATTTAAAAGAGAAAAAAGTATTAAAAGACATACAGGAAGGAAGGAAAGAAAGAAAGAAGGAAGGAAGGAAGGAAGGAAAGAAGGAAGGAAGGAAGGAAGGAA